>NC_135499.1:78627726-78814224 GCF_052857255.1 Amblyomma americanum
TTACACTTTCTGTGACTTCTGAATCTAACAAACCGCGCACCCCGTCGTCCGTGATATATCCGCTAGTTTATAATAGAGACTGTGTCGTTCTGTCTTCGTAGCGTTGCTTCAATTTCAGTCATATAAATGAAGAACAGCAACCGTGGTAAGGAACAAACATGTCTGAATTATTGGCAAGCATTGATTACCCGTCTGTTAAGTAGAACTTCTCACGTAACTTCAACTTTATAGTTCAGATACATTTGATTTTGCAACTCGACTAATTCATCAGCGAACCTTCTAACTGAGGGTAGATTTCAGAATATGGAGGATTTAACATCCCGAAGCGACTCGGGCTATGAAGGACGGCGTAGTGAACGGCTCCTGAAATTTGGGCCCCTTGTGGTCCTTTAGCGTGCACTGACATTGCCCTATACAGGAGCCGATAGCATTTCACCTCGATCGAAATTCGACCGCCGCGGCCGGGATCAAACTCGCGTCTTCCGGGTCAGCAGCCGAGCGCAGTAAGCACTGCGCCACCGCGGCGCTACCTTCGGGTATTGCACAGAAGCTTACTATTTATCACGGATATCCTGGCTTGTTAAAACGAACCACCTTTTTTTCGTTCCCTCTCTTTTATACATTATGCAATCCCAAACAAGCCATCATCCCACCTTCTGCCTGTTCTGAAAGCCATTGCGAATGTCTGAACTTAAACTGAGGTCGAAGGACAAAACCAGCACAGGGAGCATTCTGGCTCGAAATTGTGCGATAGTGGTTTATCTAGGGGCACACTCTGCGTAGTAGCACCCTTTTTGTTCATATAAGTAAAAATGGGTCAGCGGCCGCAGTAAGGATCCTACCTCTGCATAAAGGGAAAAAAGTGCCGTGTGAAGCGTTTCCCAGCAAGTTAACCGAAATTAACCTTTCTCTTCCGTTTGGCAACAGTTCATGTTGGAGCAATAAATTGATTGCGAAATGTCAAGGTTCTGAGAAAGGTAGCGTCGCGTCAAACAAGCGTCATGATGTGCTTGTTTATTCTTTCTTTTTTCTTTCTCGGCATTTATTTTTATTCTTTCACTCTCTCGTTCGCTTGTTCTTTCTTTCTTTGTCCTCCAAAAAAAGCAGTCCTTTCCGAGCGACTTCTAGCAACATCAGCGGAGGGCGGTGCAACTTCAGGGCCAATGCGAACTAAGCGGAGAATAACCAAAACATTTTTGCATATATTTTGTTTAACAGCTCAAAAGCCACCAAACAGATCCTGCTATTGAAAATCGTTTGTTCAGGTAGTGCTGTGAGTAAAAAAGATTACCGGAAGTGAAAGGCCATCGGAGCGGCAGATAACGACTCGCTGCCATGCGGAAACAACGGTAACGCCGGCCTGCACTTCAGCGACCTAAGCACCACAGAGCGTGCGATGTTTCTGAGGGTAAGAGCGGCTGGAGTGGCCGGATATCGATTGACCAAGCGTCGAGGAACAGGCATTGTCGGCAGCATGTGCGGGAGCAGTGACCGTCGAGCCACCGTCACGACTAATGAGTAGAGACTGGTACGTGCACGCGGACATGTGTGAATTCTGTAATCATATTCCTCGTAGATCGTAATGCTGCCAGCGTCTTTGGTACGTTCGATAAGCGAACAGGCCGAGCGGTGCGCTTGCTAATATCGAGGCTCGTGCAACATTAGCTACAGGTAGGCGTTTTCCTCTCCCTTCTCCGGAGCATATGCCTGCAAGGTGCACGACAGCTACGTTTAAAAGCTGGCAGCAGCTACGATCTCCTACCGTCACCGGGAGCTGCCATAATAAATTCTTATATTCTTTAACGGGCTCAAAGTTAGGCTCAGGACTGAAATTCGCATAGCTACGGCAGGCCAGCTTAACCAGTAAGCTTTTTGTCTATTCGCGCCGTAGCTTTGCGGCTGTTTCAGGTGCAGTTGTGGAGAGCACCAGGTTCTGTCGAATTTTGAGGAGCTGGAGTGGGTGAACTTCCATGAGACAGACCGCGTAGTCGCGGATCAGCGAGAAGGCTACATCACGGAGCACCCGGAATTCAGCCTTAAATGCCTCAACAACACCGTGCTCCGCGTTTCTTACTTCGAGCTACTCGGAGAGTGTTAAACTGTGAGCGACGATGTCCACAAGTGAGGATCTGTTCCCATTTGGTGCTGCGTTAGGCGGCGCGCACGGTTCAACAAAGCCTTCCACGGCGTTCATCCCTAATTTCCTAATTTGAACTAGATAAAAGTGCCGTTATTTTTATTCGTAAACTTTTTTTACCCGCACTGTAAAAAGTCAGTTTTCGGTGCGCAGCATTACGTATAAAAAGTCTATTAGCAATCCGGGGCACTCATCCCCGAATGTTCTTATTTTACACTAGACCTCAGTGGAGTTATATTTTTATGCGGAAGCGTTTCGTGTTACATGCACTAGAAAAAAGTTAATTTGCAGTGCACTGTACTGCATATGAATAAGTATTGTAGCATATTGAGTTTTAACAACTATGTGACTTTATTCATCCTTGGGTGTCATCTATCATGCTTACATGTGCGTATTGTCATCAAAGTTGATGATTCACTCAGTACTTTTGTTGTTTCTTCCCGAAAGCTACCGGTACACAGCATACCTGTAGGTGGTTAGGTGGCTCTGGCGTCGCCTGAGAAAAACACATCGCCTCTTCTTGCCAGCCTCTGTTGTGGCGAAATTATGGCCGTCATTCCCAGCAGACACACCGGCAGGGTTCCGATATGCCGAATATTAGGAGGCAAGTACAGCCAATTTCTCAGCTTCTAGTAGTGTGGTCAAGATTGCGTGCTCCTAAAAGTCGTCAATTGCTGAATTGCTAGACAATTGATGAACGAATACATTCAAGCATCAGTTAATCATCATCATCAGTCTGACTAGGTCCACTACCCGACAAAGTCCTCTGCAATAATTCAACCCTAACAAGTGCCATCTGCAGACACGCTATCTCCACAGAGTTCTCAAACTCATCCACCCACCCAACTTTGTGCCGCTCCCTGCTTCTCTAGCCTTCTCTTAGTATTCAGACCGTTACACTTGAGGACAAACTATCACCTTCTCTTCGCATTATTTGCCGTGACCTAGCCTATTCTTTTTGATTTTGATTAGAATATCACTAACTCGCGTTTATTCTCTGACACATTCTGCCCTCTTCCGGTCCCTTCAGCGTTACACCTATCATTTCTCTTTCCATAGCACGCTGCATGGGCCCGAATTTGAGCTCAATTATCCTCACTTGTCTCCCGTAGATCAGGACTGAAAAGATAAGCTGTTATATACCTATCTTTGTGAGGGATATTGGTAATGTAGCAATATTTATCTGAGAGAAACTTTCAAGCGTGGTCTACACAATTCTTATCCTCCTAGTTATTTTCGTGCAATGATTCCGATCAGCTGTGACTTGCTGCCCCAAGTGGACGTATTCCCGTATCACAACCAGGACCTCGCCACCTATTCTGGACTGCGATTCCCTTGCAAACACTGTTGAACGTTACTTTTGTTGTCTGGATATTAATTTTTAGACCCCACGTTCTGCTCTGCCAGTTTAACTGATTAATCATGATTTGCAGTTCATCTCCTGAGTGACGCGGCAAAGCATGGTCAGAGAACCCCCGATTGTTAAGGTATTCTCCATTAACTCGTATCCAAATCTCTTCCTAGCGAGGCCTCTGAAAACCTCCTTTAAACAAGCTTTGATTAGCATTAGCGAGTTCGTGGCTCCCTGCCTGACATCATTCGTTATTGTACGAATTTTAATGCTGATTTCATGGAGGAGAACAGTAGTGTGCAGCGTTTATACTAGGTATCTACCAATATTTTTACATAAGCTTATGCTACAACCTGATTCCGCAGTGCCTACTTGAGTGGTAAGGTTTCGAGTGAGTTAAATGCTTTCTCAAAATGTATGAACATGACATATAGGAGTGTGTTATGTAGCGCACTTTTCTCAATCAACTGACAGTTAGTGGGAATATAGTCTACTGTCGAGCATCCTTTAAGAAGGCCTCCCTGATCATTTGGTTGACTGATGTCCAAATCCCTCGTGACTCTAGAAGCGATCACCCCAGCAAATGCCTTACAGGAAACGGTTAGCAAGCTGATCGGTCTCTAATGTTTCTGATTACTTGACATCTCCTGTCTTGTCTATTAAGATTATTTTAGCGCTCTTCCAAGCCTCTGGTACCCTCAAAGTCATGACATCTCCTACACATGTAGGCTAGATTTTCGTCCCTAATCTTTTTTCCTTCCTTCAAAAAACCCTATTCTTACCTGATCATTATCAACTGCTTTCCCCCTTTGCATTGCTCCTAAAGCTTTCATTAATTTCTGTTTCCTTGCTGGAAGAATATGCCATTGCTGTATGAAACACGTCATCTCGTTTACGTCCTGACTACATTCTCTATATTACAGGTTTGTGTAGAAATTTGGCTTCCATAACTGCCATTACCATGTTTGTAATGGTATTGCCCTCTTTGTCCGTTAACGCCTACACCTGATTTTTGCCTATGGCTAGTTTCCTCTTAACCACTTTTAGGCTTCCACCGTTCTTTGGCGCATGCTTCATTTTATCCGTATTAAAAATCCTTACGCCAGTTACCTTGCGCTTATTGATCAACTTTGATACATCTGCCAGTTCAATTCTGTCTGTGAGGTTTGATGCTTCAATGGTTTGGCGTTTCTTATTCAGAGCTTTTTTCTCCCAGGAGAGCTTGCTGGTATCCTGTCAAACCACCCTACCGCCTACCCATGCATCGCGCACCGGTAAGACCGATGGGTGAATATCTTTAAAAGCTTAAACATTGAAGTCGTCGTCCTCAGAGAAAGCCGAATATCTGTTCGAAATCAATATTCTGAATTTCTCTGCTTTTCATCTTACTCCTAACTTGTGAATGGGCCTCTGCTTCACTCTTTCTTTCTGTTGCCTCGTCCATTCTGATAATTTGAGACCTATCTTGTGCTCGCTACAACGCACTTTTCCAAGCGAATTCACATTCGGCACGATGGCAGGGTGGGCGGATAGTATGAAGTCTATTGCCTTTTTTGTCTTATCATTGGGGATCTTTTATGTGCGCTTTCTTTTTTCTTGTTTGCGAAAGAAGGTAATCATGATCTGGAAATTATTTGTCTGCCAAATCTTCTAGTATCTACTCCCTGCTATTCCTAGAGCCTATGACATATTCGCCTATTGCCTGGCCTCCAGCTTGCTTCTCTACAACCTTGGCATTAACCTCAACCATAAGTACAGTGCACTATGTTTCTCCTTTGCTCATTAGCGATTCTGCGTGTTCATAGACGCTTTCGACAATTGGTTTATCATGGCTGAATGTAGGCCGGTAAGCCTGTACCACCCTCAGTTTGTACCTCTTATTTATCGTAATTACGATAGCTGTCACCCTCTTGTTAATAGGATATAAATCGTCTTTGTAGCCACCAACATCCCGACACATGAGTAATCACACACCTAGATCTCATCTGTCCGCTAATACACGATAGCATAGGCGTGCCCAGCCTTTAGCAATGCATGCGCCCAATTTGTCCTCCCAACTTCGCTTTGCACTATGACATCCCACTTAATATTGGCTATTTCCTCTAACAGCAGTGCTAGGATAGCCTCGCTAGATAAAGTTCTAGATGAAACCTTTCCGAGTTTTGTTTCCCGTGGTGGCCTGGCCAAAGCCAGAGATTCTTAGCATCTTTAGCGGCGTCACAGTTCTCCCCGACGCCTTGGTCAGTTGCTCCTCAGTCCGGTGGAAGTGAGGGCCAAATGTTATTCTTCTTCATATTCATCATCAGCCTGACTTCCTACACTGCTGGAAAAAGGCCTCTCCAATGTATCTTCATTTAAACCTGTCTTTTCCTAGCTGTATCAACCCTATGCCTGCAAACTTCTTAATCTAATCCACCCACCTAACCTTCTGTCTCACCCGCTACACTTGCCTTCTCTAGCAATCCACTCCGTTACCCTTAAAGACAAGTGCTTATCTTGCCTTCGCATTGCATGGACGCCCAATCCCATTTCTTCCTCTTGACATCGAATAGGATGCCAGTAACCGGCGTTTGTTCTCTCACCCACTATGGCCGTGTCCTGTCTTTCAACGTTAGCCCTCTCATTTTTCTTTCTATGGCTCACTGCGTAGTCGTTAACTTAAGCTGAACCCTTTTCGTTAACCTCCACGTTTCTTCGCCGCAGCTGAATACCGGTAATATACAGCTTTTGTACACTCTTTTCTCGAGGAATATTGGTAAACTGCCATTCATGATCTGAGAGAAACTGCCAAATGGCGCTCTTCCCAATTCTTATCCTTCTAGTTACCTCCCTCCCATGATCTGGAACCGCTGTCGCTACCTGCCCTTAGTAGACATTTTCTTTTACAACTTCCAGCACCTCGCTGGGAACTGTGAACTGCTTTTCCCATGCTAGACTGTTGAACATTACACTGCTTTTTTGCATATTAATTTCTGCCTGTCTAAATCACTGATCATGATTTGCAGTACACCTCCTGAGTGACTCAGCAAGACAACGTAAGCAGCGAATATGCAGATTATTTAACTTAATTAACTCTTATTCCCATCTGTTCTCAATTCACTCCTCGGAATGCCTCCTGTAAACAGGCAGTGAGTAGCATTGGCGAGATTGTGTCAACTTGCCCTACGCCTTTCTATATTGGAATTTTATCGATTACCTTATGAAGGACTATGGTAGCTGTGCAGTTGCTATCTTCCAGTATTGTGACAAAAGGCTCTTCTAAACTTCTACACCTTGATTTTGCAATACCTGTATGACCGCTGAGGTTTCCACTGAGTGCAATGCTTTCTCCTAATTAATGGAGGTTACATATAGAGGTTGGTTATATTCTGCAGGAGGACGTTCAGGCTGACTTGTTGGTTCATGATGAACAGAAAGGGTATAAACTACGCGAACAAGACGGGACGAGAGGCACACAAATCGACAGACAAAGCGCAGACTTCCAACTGATTTTATTTGTGAAAAACACATGGTTAATAAGGCCAGAGAACATAAGAAAAAATAAGAAAGACACTATCACCATTGGGTTCAACGATAGAAACATCAGCAGAAATTTACAGGTTAATCAGATACTGGGCAATATCGACCAGATCATACAGGGCAATATCGACCAAAGAGACGCTGCAAAAGGGACCGAAGTTTTGCTTCGAACCTTCAGCAAGACGTTCTGAACTACTAGCCATGGTACGCCGTGTGGGGGCGTTTGCCTCTCTACAGGACAAGGAACGGGCTGTCAACGACTATGTGAGCTGCTTACTGCGAAACGTAAGTCGTTTCACTTCACGGAAGGCCCCAGTGAAGAGACTTGTGAACTTCCTTAGCGCCAACGACCTTTCAATAATGGAAGCGGACAAGGAGGGCGGCTTCGTTGTCCTGCCACAGGGAATGTTTGCTGAAAAAGCCCGGGAAGCTGTCTTGAAGAACTTTCATCCGATTGAATTCCAAGGGAAAATACAGCGAAAGCAAGCTACCAGGCTCCTTAAGAAAATGAACCTTAGTTCTGTCGCGCTTTTGGTCTCAAAAGCCGAGAGAGACTCTTTGGAGATGTTTTTCACCGGCAAAACACACAAAATGGATTGCCTACTTCGCGCTATTATTTCGGAGAGAGGCAGCTGGTAGCACATTGTGGGATCCTTTCTAAAACCACACCTGGACAAACTTGCAGGCGGTGATCCTTACCTCATCCGCAGCTTGAAGGACCTGGTAAAAGTCCTGGAAGACGGAATTCCGTTATCTTCTACGGCCTTTTACATCGACGTAGAAGATTTGTTTTACTCCGTGCCTCCTGATGGTTTAGTCAAAGCAATCAGAGACAGTATTGACGAACATGGTGAAGGTGAGTTCCAGAATACTGCTGGCATTAGCACAGAGCAGTTCCTAGAACTTTTGCAGTTTTATCCTAACTCCACCGCTAGGTTTCATGACGGGCAATTTTATGTTCAAAAGTCTGGCATTTGTATCGGTTCTTCTGTAGCTCCTGTTTTGTGCGACATATTTTTGGCTTCCTCTGACAGGCGCCTGAAAACTTTCAAAGCATCCGGTGTTCCATGTGTTTCGTTATGTTGACGACTATCTTGTGATATTAGATTACAGTACTAATGTTGACCTTGACAACACAGTTGCTAGCATTCTCGCCACCTTCTCCTCTGAGGGGCAAGGACTCCGTTTTACTCATGAAGTAACAAGGGACAACCGCATTCAGTATCTAGATTTAAAATTGCATTTTTCTGATGTTCATGTCTTCTGGGCTTACAGTCCCAGGTCCAACAAAACCCTCCTACCTTATAAAAGTGCTCATTCGAAGTTAGTGAAGCGTAGCATTATCATGTCGTGTTGTTTGTCTGCCCTTCATAAGTCATGTGTTCACTCTCTCTCATCTAGTTTCCATAATGAAGTCAAGCGACTTGAATCCGCGGGCTACCCTCAGGAAGTAATTCGCAGCTCATGTGAGTGCCTTCTTCAGAGGATGAAGAAAGCAATAATGAAAGATCCAAGTGCAGACAGGACCCCTCCCTTCGTCATGCCATATTTTCACTGCCTTTTCCACAGCATCAAGAAGGTGGCAGGCAAATATGGAATAAATGTAGTGCTTTCAGCGCCTTGTAAGTTGAAAATAGTTTGTCCCATGCTCTCAAAAGAGAAAAAAAGAAACAAGATCGGAACGCAGGTTATGCAAGAAGAATCATCAGACCAAGTACACCAGGTGTGCCTCCGACGTTATCTACCAGATACCTCTATCTTGCGGGCGGGTTTACATCGGCAAAACTGGCCGGTGCTTCAATGAGCGAGCCCTTGAACATAGACGATCGATGCACACCGACACAGGCAGCAATCTGCCATTACACTGCAAAAACTGTGACAGCCGCAACTGCGTTCCCTTCCTAGACAAAACTGCTTTCCTCTCCTATGCACGCAGCAAAACTGAAAGGGAGGTTATCGAAGCTTTCCTGATAGCCAAAAGGGGTGACGACTGCGTTAGCTCGCCCTCGCTGTCGCTATCGACACCAGAGCTAGAGTATTTAGAAGGGCACGTTCGTGTTCACATCGGATCTGATTAACCTGTAAATTTCTGCTGATGTTTCTATCGTTAAACCCTATGGTGATAGTGTTTTTCTTATTTTTTCTTATGTTCTCTGGCCTTATTAACGATGTGTTTTTCACAAATAAAATCAGTTGGAAGTCTGCGCTTTGTCTGTCGATTTCTGTGCCTCTCGTCCCATCTTGTTCGCGCAGTTTATACCCTTTCTGTTTATATTCTGCGCTTTTGTCTATCACCTGATTGATAGCGTGAATATGATCTATTGTGGAATATCCTTTAAAAAAGGCTGCCCGATGATTTGGTGGAGTAAAATGTAAGGCCACCCTGACTCAATTAGCGACTACCTTAGTAAATACAATGTAGTCAACGAACAGAAAGCTGATCAGTTTGTAATTTTTCAAGTCCTTGGCGTCTCCTTCCTTAAGAATTAAGATAATATTTGCGTTCTTCCAATCTTCTGGTACGGTCAAGGTCATAAGGCATTGCTTACAAATGATGCCTAGCTGTTCTAACTGCTTTTCATTTCTGCATTGCTTTTAAGGCTTTCTTAACTTCCGCTTTCGTTACTGGCGGGATGACGTAATGCTGTGCGATACTGTCTGTCTCATTATTATTCTGATTACATTGGCTACTCTATAGATTTGTGTAGAATTCTAATTATAGTATAAGTATCTTCCCCGAAGTGCTAAAGACATTTCTTTAATTGTCTCTTAATGCATACAACTGGTTTTTACCTGCGCCTAGTTTCCTCTTCACCGCTTTTAAGCGGCCTTTGTTCTTTAGAGCACACTCAGTTGTCTTCATATTAAACTTTTCTTCGGCTCCATTGCGCTCTTTATTAACTTCGATGGCTCTGCTAGTTGTAGTTTTTCTGTAGGGTTAGACGCCCTTACGCTTTCATCATCATCATCATCATCATCATCATCATTATCGTCATCATCATCATCATCAGCCTTACTACACCCACTGCAGGGCAAAGGCCTCTCCCATGTCTCTCCAATTAACCCTATCCTTTGCCAGCTGCATCCACCCTTTGCCTGCAAACTTCTTAATCTCATCCGCCCACCTAACCTTCTGCCGTCCCCTGCTACGCTTACTTTCTCTTGGAACCCACTCCGTTACCCTTAAAGACCAGCGGTTATCTTGCCTTCGCATTACATGCCCTGCCCAAGCTCATTTCTTTCTCTTGATTTCGACTAGGATGTCATTAACCCGTGTTTGTTCCCTCACGCACTCTGCCCGCTTCCGATCTCTTACGCTTACCCTTACGCTTTGCCGTTTCTTAATCTTATCTTTCGTTCCCTGAAATAGATTGCCGCTTGCTATATTTTGTCGCACTGTCCTTCCACCCACTTTTACTGCGCACTCCCCAGCGGTAGTGGTCAGATTATCGTTCATTCTATGAAAATTAAGATCAATTTACTCAGTTAAATGTGAATATCTGTTTTCACTCTAGCAATAAAAGGTTTCAGCTCCATCAAAACGCGGCCGCCGCGGTCGGGTTCGACCGCGCACGTTCAGTGTACTTTAAAGATCCCCAGGTGGTCGAAATTATTCCGGAGCCCCCACATAGATGCAGTGCCGCGTTTATGCCACGACGTTTTCAATGCCAACGCATACAGAGCACATACGTCACTACCACCACGGAGCTTAAAGCGCGATTGGCGTGTCCACTACCCCAGGGGGCCAGCGGAGACCCGCCTCTGCAGTCGGGAATAGCGGACGTGTCTCACGTAGACTTCGCCGAAGTTATGATCCTTTCTCCGAAGCATTTGTGGAAGCGCTGCAACATCATATGGCAACATTTCAACCACGAGGAGATCACCCTTGTTCAGGTGAGACCGTTTTCTGAAATTCTACGAGAATTTGAAATCTATGAGGATCGTGGGATTAGCTAATCCTAACAGATAGGTCTCGACTCAGCTGCCCGCAGCGGCTTCGTGGGCAAACTCTGTCGCAAACCCTGACGACCCCGGCGGGATACGTCCCGGAGAGGATGCAGATCGTCACCATTCCATCGATCGGCGAAAACGTCACTTTTTGACAAGGTTACGGAAGCGATTATCCAACGCAACATAGAAGAGTGGGAACGCTCCTCAGCCCATGATAACCACTGGGCACTGCAGAAAGGTGAAACTCCAGAGGCCGACGTCACCGCGGCAGCTGACACGCCGCTGCAGCAGGCGCCCCGCACGCTAGTCAAGCGTTGGAAGCCTCCTCTGCAGCCGCGTCGGAACAAGAAAGATGCAGTCATCGCAATCAAGCCTAAAGGAACGCTGGATCTCAGGAAATTCAGGGGAAGCAACTCGGTCGGAAACGCCTTGCACATGGCAGCTGGCGTGGACAACGGCGCAGCCGAGCTCAGCGTTTGGCCGATATCGGAACAGAACATCATCGCCGTCGGGCTGTGAGACGGCCGAGTAATCAGAAAGATCCTGACAGTTCAAGCAGTTCAGCTAGGGGAGAAGGGATATGTATTGGCAGTAGCACAGCGCCTGGCCTCAGTGACTTGTTCCTGGCCAGAGGAGACCGACTGCTTGATGAAACCACTCGGTGTCGTTAAATGTTTCAGGTACGTTGATGACGTCTTAGTCTGCTCTCGTCAGAGAGGCGTGACGGAAAGCTCCATACACGACATCCTGGAGCAATTTGAAACAGCGCACCGTGGTCTTGAGTTTACGCATGAAGTCCCGAAGGGCGCAACCTTGCAGTACCTCGGCATCTCCAACTCAGAGGGGCAACATTTATGCTGGCAATTCAAATGTAGAAGTGAGAAGGGGCTGTTGCCGTTTGATTCGGCGCATTCGAAGCTCATAAAGCGCGGAATTGCGATTGTCTTCCTTCACCCAGGCTGTGAAAAAGTCCTTTCATCCCCCAAAGTTAGTGACAGAATCAACTTGCAAGCTCAACGCCTGAAAGCAGCGGGCTATCCCACACAGATGCTTTTATCAGTGGCTAATAGTGTTCTAAAGACAGTCCTAAAAGGAAAACCAAAGGACAAAAAATAGTTGGACAAAAATAAGCGGCCGGTTGCATTGCCTTATGTACATGCCGTCTCACATAGGCTTACGAAAGTTGCAGAAAGGCATAATGTGGCAGTTTTGTTCTCTGCGCCAAACAAACTGAGAAATTTGTGTGCTAAAATTACCTATCCACAGCCAAGGAATAGTGAGCGCACGTGTGGGGTCAAGCACGCGACCGAGTTTGTGGCACGTAACTCCAGAGTCGTGTACAGGTACCGTTATCATGCGAAAGGGCATATGTGTGCCAGACGGGACGATGCCTGAATGGACAGCTCCGGGAGCGTCGCAGGTTATGCGGCTTGGCTCCTGCATCGGGTAGCCTGGCGGCGCATTTTTCCAAGTGCAAAAACTGTAAGCCATTGCTTGATAGCACCCTTGTCAACCTGCGATACCAAGATAAAATGCAAAGGGAGCCATATGAAGCATTTTGCATGACGTCTGAGAAGGAAGGCAATTGCCTAAGCGACCCTTCGGTAGCGCTGACGAAGCGAGAGATATACTTTTTAAGGAAGTTAAAAGACTGACACCGCTACGCATGCCTGTCAGCAGAAGATTAGAGAACTCATCTCCATGAAGGTGCTTGTTTTTGTATCCCTTCTGTATTCATCTTAACAGTTCATATAAAACGAATTTCCTACGCAATAAAATCAGTTGATAGTTTGCGCCCTATCTGTGTCTACCTTGAGTAGCGCAGTAACAATTTTGCAGATTACAAACCAACTGGGCCCATTTGAAGATCTTCTTATATATAGCCGCCCCAAACAGCACAGCGTAGCCTTCAACGCGATCATTCTTAAAGCACTAAGACAAGCCCAAAAAGATCCCCGAATTGTAGCTGCCAACTTTAATTCTTCTAGCCCCTATGGGGTACCCGAGGGAAGAACGGAAAGGCTGAAAACTAGCATCCGCCATCGCTGACATGGCCCAGAGCCTACTCACGGACCGGCAGCACCCGACGCGACTCGGCAACCGCATAACGCGGGATACTTCTCCGGACCTCACGCTCATTCGCAATGCTTGCAACGTTAAGAGGCTGAATACGGAAGAGACCACAGGCAGCGATCACTACTTTCGGCAGACCATCTTCTAAATCAACAAGCTCAGCAAACCACGAGAGCAAGCCAGAAATAAAGACTGGGAGACATTCAGGAAGGACACCAAACTAGTTATATCGGAACAAATAACCAGTGACGAATATTGGGCGACGTCCCTTCTCGACCTCAGAGGAAAGTTCGAAAAAACCCTTGCCACCACGGAGGACCACCCAGATATTAACAATCACCTCTACACCATTGGGAAGCCGGACGTGGTCTTATAGAACGGCGGAAGAAAGGAGGCACAATCAGAAACACAGAATTCGAATAGCCAAGCTTACTGTTCAAGAGGACCAACACGCATAACACATCGCTCGCACCAATTGGCGAACAAAGTGCGGATCCTTCAAAGTCCGCCTAGACACCAGGGCTACGTGGAAGCTTCTCCGAGGCTTAATTGATCCTTAGAAAGCGAAGAGTGAACGAGACAGAAATTTCCATCGAGTTCTACACAGCTTGCAATGCACGAGTCACGAAATCGTCGATGAACTCACGTGTCGGTATATCTGCACCGCGAGAGACCCACAACCTTGCATTAAGGATTACCGGGAAGAACCAAACGAAGACCTAGATAGAGAGTTTACTTTAGAAGAAACCATCTATAGCAGCACTAGCAGATATACGCCTTGGAACAGCCCCGGGACAAGACAAAATTACGGTCGGACTGATGGCTAACCTCGCCACGGAGGCTCTGCAGGAAATCACGGACTACATAAACGAATGCTGGCAAACTTACACCATTGCCCAAACATCGAAACAGCCAATTTAGAATTTATACCAAAACCCGGCAAGAAAATCAGCATCGAGAACCTCTGCCTCATGTCCCTCACGTCGTGCGAAGGCAAACTCATGGAAAAGGCAGTCCACGCGTGTCTCTCGAACTATCTTGAGGAGAAAGAGCTACTTCCACGCACGATGTTTGGATTCAGGGCACACTTCTCCACCCATGATGTGCTGCTGCAACTCTAACGCGAAGTCATTGATCTTGTACGCAGAAACAGTAACTGAGCGCTTCTAACCCTCGACGTCAAGGGAGCCTTTGACAACATCAAGCACTCTATGATCCTCAACAAACTGCATAGCACGAACTGTGGCCAGCGTGTCTACTCGTATATCTGCGATTTCTTTACGGAGAGAACCGTCAACATAAGCACCGGCAGAAAAACGACGCAAGACGGACACGAGAGGCACAACGCAAGGGGCAGTACTGTGCCCACTTCTCTTAAACGTTACTCCCCTAATTCTCCCACCCGTTCTCAATTAGGTACAAGGGATACGCTACGCCGTGTACGCTTATGATATAACCATCTGGACAACCACGGGAAGCACGGGAATGATTGATCAACAACTGCAAACAGCAAACAGCAAACAGCGGCAACAAGAGTTCAGAATTATGCACGAGCGTGTCGACTTACGTGCTCTTCCGAAAAATCTGAACTCACAGTCATCCGTCAACGGAAGAATCAGGACAACATCGACATCCACGTTGACAACCCACCCATTAAAGAATTTGACACCGTCTAGATACTGGGTCTGTACATAAATATAAACAGCAACTACCTCCTCACCCTTTAGAAACTACGGCTATTGAGCGAGCAAGTCGGCAGGCTGCTCACCAGGATAACACAGGAATCACGGATGTGAGAAGATACTCTGTGACTGCTGCAGGCTTTCGTCGTAAGCCGCGTCATCTACGCAGCGCCCTACCTCCGCCAAAAGAAGCTTGACTTCAAGAACCTCGACGTCTTAATCAGGACAGCCTACAACAACGCTTTGAGCCTCCCTCTTGCGATATCGACGGACCGGTTCTTACGACAGAGCGTAACAACACGATAGATGACCTGATAGAGGCACACCTCAATGCGCAGGTTGTACGGCTCTCCACTACTCGAACTGGCCGACATGTCCTCAGTGATGTAAACATCAATTGCCCCCGACAGCTAGACACCACAAACGACATCCCAGCCTCATGGAGACGACAATTCAAGGCAGCTCTGCTACCCAGGAATATCCACCCCGATTTTCACCAATCAAGAGGACAAGGCTGAGGCCAAGCTATGAAAACGAAAAACGGTTGGCGTGAGGGCGTTTTCTATGTAGATGCTGCGGGTCACGAGCAGGGAATGACGGCCGTCGCGTTAGTGCACGAAAATAAAACAATGGGCGCACTAGTACTGGCTTGCAAGGACACACTGTCTGCGGAAGAGTGGCGATTGCTCCAGATTCAACACGCACTGCCTCGGAATACATTCACGCGGATTCACAGACAGCGTTTCGCAATTGCCTAAGGGGCCTGATCGCACCGCTAGCAGCTAAAATCGCGCGCGGTTGGCGTGAGGGCGTTCTCTATGTAGATGCTGCGGGTCACGAGCAGGGAATGACGGCCGTCGCGTTAGTGCACCAAAATAAAACAATGGGCGCACTAGTACTGGCTTGCAAGGACACACTGTCTGCGGAAGAGTGGCGATTGCTACAGATCCAACAGGCACTGCCTCGGAATACATTCACGCGGATTCACAGACAGCGTTTCGCAATTGCCTTAGGGGCCTGATCGCACCACTAGCAGCTAAAATCCCGCGAGGGAGCTGCACCCGTGGCTATCAACCAACACAAAAACACTTGTTATGGCTACCAGGTCACCAGGGCATACCAGGCAACGAGAGCGCACATGCCTCAGGCCGAGATTTTCTCCCCCGGGCACCAGGCACAGATGTCGTGGAGCCTCCTAACCCACTACTAACCTACACCGATATACTTCAGATATCAAGATTATTACTTCGGGTCCACGCTCCGCCGGCTAAGACACTAGACAAAGGGGAGGAACTACACTTCCGAAATCTACAGACCAACTCTTACGACAACCAACGTAGAGTATAGGCAATAGATCCGGAGTCATTTGACTCACAATGTAAATTCGGTAAGAAGAAGGCGGACCTGTATCAAATGGTATGAATAGGACAGCGAAATCAGGCGGTAACTATTAGCAACCAGCCAACGCTGGAGGGGTGGGAGGCAGGTCTGACCAGGTCGGAGAAAAGGAGTCAAAAAGAACTGATCGAAAGACCTCGGATAGCGGCCTACGCCAGTTGGGTTCCGGACAGAGAGCTCCAAACGCGTCTACATTCTCCTAAACAATTTCATTAAAATCTTTTCACCACCACCACCAGAGGCAAGTTATGCGCTTTTCCTTTGCTATCGAAACTCCCCCGCTATTTATCGGTTTCGGCACAGCTGCGGCTCGGCGACGTCACGTGGTTTTCCTCGGTTAAATGCCATATGAAACACACCTTGAAGAAGCTGCGGAAGGGAGTAGTAAAGCTTTTGCTTTCAAAGCCCGAGCAGTCAGGGGAAAAATGACTACTTGATGGCGCCTCAGCAGGCCCGGAGTAGTTACTCGTGGAGGACAAGTATCTGAGGGCTTGAGGAGGTGATGTTGAGAGCAGTGCCATCATAACCAGTCAGGCCTTAAATGTCGCAAATATGCCGGTGTTCAGTGGTGCGCCGGGAGCTTTTGACTCTCGGACCCGGTGGATTGTAATCAGCCGCGCTCGCAGAGGTACTGGAGACAAATGTTAAGTAAATGCCTGAGGTCTGGGGGCGATGTCGGTACTCGAGCTGAGCGGCGACAGGTGGTGGTATATGGGCGATGATGTCGGCGTATATAGCCGAGGCGGCGAAAAGTGGTAATGGATAAGCGGGCGGAAGGGCCTCGGCAATCTCATTTTGGATAGCATGCCGAAGAGCTGGAGCCAAATGTGGAGGTCGCACTGGAGGGCAAGACAGAAGGGAGTGCTGATGCTCCACTTCGCGAACAAAGTCGTTGATCGGCTTTAGCAGCGATGAGGTGTCAGCGGCTGTCGTCGGTCAGGCAAGCGATTCAACCTGACGGGGGCGCTTACGAATCAGTATCTTCTGCTTGCGCACCTCCTCGATGCTGTCGCAAAAAGTGACGTTCTCAGCATCGGGGCGTAAGTGGCGCATTAACAGCATCTCAAAGCCGTCACCGTCGTTGCCCTTCAAGATGCGTGTTTTGTCTCACCTTCGGACACTTTCAGGTAGACAGGTTTCCTTATGTTAAGGATATCTTCGATGTAGATTGAGAACCTTTCGCCTAACTGCTGAGAGGTACTGAGATCGTTACCCGGCACATCGGTCAAATGTTATGTATTTATTTATTTATTGTACCCCGAAGGGTGAGAAGCATTAAGAGGGGGACTTGAAAAATCAAGAATAAAATTTGAAAAATACAGCAGAGAGACAAATTTAAATAACGCCTGAGTATACAATATTACATACGGATTTGTGAAACATCTCGTATTTATTAAGGTCGGCAATATCTGCGGGAAGGCGATTACAGTCGCGTGAGGTACGCGGCAAGAGTGAAAGGGAACTATATTTGGTATTACTAGAATCAAAACTGATTTTATGAGGACGGTCAGTACGATGGGATACATAAAATGGCTGGGAGTTGAGGCGACCGCGCAGTATGGGGCGATGGTACAGTTTGTGTAAGAAACCGATACGAGACACTTTGCGACGAAGTGACAGCAATGGAAGAGAAAGATTAGATTTCATTAGTTATGTTGTGTTTGCAGTGCGGTTGTAATTGGTGAGAAAGAAACGCACAGAGTTTTTTTAACCATATCAAAAGCAGTAATATGCATGTCATAAGTAGAATCCCAGACTGATGTTGTATACTCCAGTTTGGTGCAAATTAGTGTTTTATATTGCAAACTTTTCAAAAAAATGCGACGTAAGTAACCCAGCATGCGATTAGCATTGTTGATTACGTGTTCCATGTGAAGAGACCAGCTTAGGTTATCAGTAATGTGAACGCCACGGTATGTATATGGTGTCACAGACTCTAAAGAAAAGTTATCGATGTGATACTAAGACGACCGGACGGTAGATTTTATTGAAACACGCATCAATTTGCATTTGTTAATATTTATTTGCCTTGACTATTTCTTGCAGCAGTTAACTACAGTGGTAAGGTCAGACTCAAATAAACAGCTGTCATTAGCATGGATTATTTATCTAAAAATAACGCAATCAGCCGCAAAAAGGATATGAGAGTTAACAATAGACGGAAGATCATTGATGTAGGTTAAGAACAAAAGAGTCCCAACGACAGAGCCTTGAGGAACGCCTGAATGTACTTCAGTAAAACCGGAATTAAAACCGCTAGCGGTAACAAACTGTGAGCGATTATGGAGAAAACACCCAATCCATATCAGTATTTTAGGATCAATATTAAGGTTACTTAGTTTCAATAAGAGGATTCTGTAACATTCCTTGTCGAAAGCTTCACTACATTCTACGACTATACCGTCACCTAGTGATGATTAGTCAAGGATACGGTGTAATGCATGTGTAAGACATATTAGTTGAGTTTCGCATGAGTAAATTTTTCGAAAGCCGTGTTGTGCCAATGAAAAGAAACGTTTGATTCTAGAAAATTAACAAGGTTTATAAATATTTTATTTTCAAACATTTTGCAATATGTGCTAATTAGAGGGAAGGGACGATAGTTGAGGGGAGATGTTCTGATACCAGACTAGTAGATGGAATCACCTTCATAATTTTCAATCCTTTCGGTACAATATATTGGTCATTATATTGCTGGAAATTTTTTGTTAGCATAATGAGAACATAGGCTGAAGTGTTTATCAAAAACATAGCATTAATAAGATCATAACCTGGAGGAGAAAGAAGAGTGAGGATATCAATAGATTTAATGACACCAAAAATATCAAATATTATTGGCGACATAGTTGCATAATGGTGATTATGAGTTGTAGGCATGTGTGCAGCAGATAAACAGAGAAGTTCTCTCCAAATGAATTGTTAAGAATTGCAGCAACAAGGTCTGAAAGAATTAATAGGGTCACCAGAAGAGCCGGTGAGGGCGATATTTTCATTAGTCGTGGGATAATTTTCTAATATTTGTTGTGAGCATAGATGAAAGAATCTGTGAGTGAAAGTATTTGTTTGCGTCTTTATTTGCCCTCACGTATGCCTCGGATACCGCCGAGTACCAAGCCCAACGTTTCTCTAGTGAGAGAACGCAGCGATAGAATAAGGTCGCTTATTTTTATTGTATAAGCACTTGATTTGATTGCTATATCAGGAAGCATTGATGTGGTTGATGATGCGTTGAAGAGTGAACCGTTCAGTGGGCTGATTTACTTTGGACGAAAATATGTTTCAGTTAGATTGAACAGTTCGGTTGTCGAAGCCATCAAGAAAAATGTCTATAAAAGAAGAGAGTTCAGTGTTTATTGCCTGAAATTTGGCTCGCTTATAATGGCGTATCATCTAGTAGAAGAATCGGAGATGCGGGAAAACGTGTAGTGAGAGAATTAATGATATCGTGATGTTCATTGAAGAAGGTGGGGGAGGAAGATGGTGGGTGTTAGCAGACCCCTATTATGATTTTTGGTGATTAAGCGTTTTTGCTACCAATACCATTTCTGAGTCAGTCCGAACGTGCTCACGGGGTAAAGTCATATCGTTTGAAATCGCTAGCAGCACGCCTCCGACTCTGTCTTCTACGATCACAAAGAAAGAATGCAAAAAGATGAGTGCTAAGAAGTATATCTGAATCAGGGACATGCGGGTTAGCTAGGTTTCTGTTAGAGCAGTAGTTTTTGCAGAACGCCTGTCGATAGCTGATGATAACGACTTATATTTGTTAAGAACACATCGAAGGTTAGCGAAAACGACTCATACAAAGGCTTTAGATGCCCGCGCACTACTTTTAACGAGGGCCTAGGAGGTGCTGGGTTCGCAATTAGCAGCGGGGCAGCCAGAGCATGTCCTGTGTGTAGAAATGTTCAAGATAGCGCCCGTGGCCGAGTCATAAAAGTAGCAGCTGTCACCAATATGCAACTTATTGCAGCGCAATTTGTGTTTTGGGGCACCGGGTTGGATTTTAGCAAATTCAAGAAGCTTTTTGCGAGCGACTTTTGTTGCAGTTGCAAAGTCTTCAGTAAGGGTGATTTTAGTGTCCTTCAAACTGTTACGTGAAGCGAGAATGGCGTATTTTGTTTTCCAATTTAAAAATTTACCTATGACGGGGCGACATTTATTCGGCTTGAAAACTCCCAAGCAATGCACTCGTTCGAATGCATCACGAAGAAGGGATAAGTTAGACATTTGTTAATAATAGAAGTAAGTTTCACTTTTGTCTCTTGCAATGTGTCATCAGAATTTGGAATGCCGTGAAATATTAAGTTGTTGCATCGAGACCGGTCGTCACGATCATCTATTCGTGTTTGCAAACTGCTATCTCAGAACGTTCTTCAGTTTCGGTTTGTATTCTTTTGTTGACAGCGCTTAAAAAACACGAACAAGACATAGAAGACAGCGTCACAGGCGCGGACACATCATGAGTGACTTCGTCTAGCTTGTTGTAATTTTCTTCTAGTATACCTAGACGATTCCGTATAGCCGTGGGTTTGTATGCTGGACACTTCATGACTGACTTCGTCTAGCTTTTTGTAATTTTCTTCTAGTACATCTAGACAATTCTGTATAGCCATGATTTTGGATTGACAGCACCAGAGACAACGGGAGCGGCACTGAAACCAGCCCGGGGTCACCGCACTGCGCAGAGACATCCGCCACGATAGCAATGCTCAGAGGATGACGTTCCTGTTCACTTTTAAACGAATGTGGGCCTTCTTTATAGTAGCAACATACTTCCACCCGATGCCGTGATGCCTTTCTTTCTACGGATGATTGGCAGCATTTACCAGCCGCTGAAGTTGGGAAAACCGTGTTTGGGCCGGCCGTCATCACTACCCTGAGCGCCTACTGACTCCGGCCGGTGTCGCCAGCCTTGCTGTTCGTCACCCGCGGCCGTACGCAATTGATCACGACCCGTGGGACCTTAATCGGACCCTTTCGTGCTCACTGGGCTTCTTGATGGTCCCCGCGCCTGGTTCTCCGGCCCGTGACTTGGCCTGGCCGCATCGGTGATGCTGCTCTAGACACTGTCACATGTCGTAACGACGAGCCTCCGTTCGGGCTCCTACAGAAACAAACATTTTGCTCTGAATACTGGCTTCTCGTAGTCACTCCGCGCACCACGCTACCGACTTCGGATCTGGACGTCATTAAATTACAGCACCATGGTTTTGACGCGATAGCATCAAGGCCACTGGGTCGCAAATAAGCGGCTTCTTAACGGCGTCGGTGTCGTTGGCCATGGAAATAATTTATTAAAAAGAAGCCGCCACCGTCTAAAAGACGTTGAAATAACAAGCGCGAGCTATTTGGTTTATTAGAACTGATATGAAATAAGAACATGACATCTTGGATTTATAACTGACGTCATCAACCAACCAACCAACCGACCAACCAACCAGCAAACCAGTCAGCCAACCAGCCAATGAGCCAGCCAGCCAGAGAGCCAATGATTAAATCACCAATTAAATATAATAGTGACGTCACTATTTAATCAATAATAAGGTTTCTATATCGAATAACTGCGGGCCGCCATCTTGAATTGCTCAGACTTAAAAAATTTCACACCGAAGGGTGGTGGTAGCAGACTCCAGGTAATTGGGAAACGTGCTGAGAGCTAGCGCTCTTAAAATCCACATGGGAGCGACTTAGCGAGCAGATGGGCTACCTAGATAACGTGACCGCATCACATCGTCATAATATGCCCGCCGAATTTCTTGCAAACTGCCCACAGTGGTACGTGGCGGTTAAATTAATGGATGCGAGAGGATGCTCGAGATTTGCAACCAGGGGCTCAAAATGCCCACAGGTGGCTGCATCTTCATTGCAGGACAGTGGTGCATCGCTTGAACGCTGCGCCAAATCGCCAGGAATAGTATGAGGACTAAGAGGAATCTGAAGATGAAGTAGAGAACGACCTGCTCCGAATATATGGGCATTGATTCATTAAGGCTATCGCGTCATACCTTTAAGAAGCACCTTAAGTGTCCGGTTTTGTATCAAGCATTTTCGTTCCCGCCTTAACAAGAGAGCGTTCAGGCTCCCATTCGACGGATAACACAGCGGCACCGGCGGTGTGTTGACAAATTGTGGATTGCCTGAAAAGGCAGTGACGCCAAATGTGCACCGGCAAATTTTAAAATTGAATAAAAAGATCACGTGTAGGCTAACAAAAACTATTCAACTTAACGAAAGCTTTGCGAGCTCGGGAAAGAAAAATGTTTGGCGCCGCGTTAAGAGTGTCTGAGGAATAAAACGTAGGATAATGACATTCTAATTTAAATCAAGAGGAAGAATTGGGTTTGGCAGGGTATGTAATACGAAAGTAAGATATTCGATGTTCCTTAAGGGCGCCACACTTCATTCCAAGAGGCGCGAAGCGTAGCAGGCTCTAATCTGATTAACAAACGTCAGAGCATGAGTACCTCTAACCCACAGACAGATTAGAACTGACAAATATACCAAAGCTAAACAATAAGTGCTAGGTAACCAACATAAGGATATTTAATATGGACAAAATCAGGAATGTTCGTAAGTACAGAGCTATCCTGAAAGCGATGAAAAGAAAACTAGGTATAGGCGAAAATATGAAGCATGCGTTGAACGACAAAAAAACACAATGTCATTACCATAATAGAAATCATAGTTAAATGTAGCCAAAGAAGTCTATACAGATCTACAAGTAGCTAATGCAATCAGGACGGTAACGAGAGAGACAGTAGAGCTGAGCAATAGGTTATCGCTTGACGAAATAAAGAGGAAGTAAAGAATGACAAAATAAAGAGGAAGTAAAGAAAGCCTTAAGGGGGGGGGGGGCAATGCAGAGGGGAAAAGCAGCTGAGGAGGATCAGGTAACCACAGATCTGTTGAAGGACGGAGGGTAGATTGTTCAAAAAAATTAGCCATGCTATACACGCAATGCTTTATGACCTCCAGCGTACGAGAAGCTTGGCAGGACGCTAACATATCTTAATCCATAAGATAAGAGACTTCATGGACTAGAAAAATTACTGACTGATCAGCTTGTGGTCCTTTGCATACGAGGTATTTAATAAGGTAATCGCTAATAAAGTTAGGACAACCTTGGACTTCGATCAACCAAATTCTCAAAAGGCCTTAGTAGAGGATACTTGAAGGTAGACGATATTGACGCACTCAATCAGATGATAGAAATAGCCAGAATATAATAGCCCTACACCAGGTCTGACTGGGTAGACTAAGCCATTTTCGAAAACAGGCTATTTGTGGCAAAATATATGGCTTTTTCAGCCCAGTATATTACCACGGTTGGCGGACACCACAAAACCGTAGTGAATCGTTTACAGTAGTAAAATAATTAGGTTTTCAACTATTAGCTTTCAGCTCCTAGTTGCAGTTAGAGATTTGTAGCTGGTCGTTGGTAACAGCGATATCAATTTTTGAATTTAGAAAACGTGGTTACCCTTGGCACTATGGCTGGAAAAAATGTCTTTTTCCACCAGTTACGTGCACTGAAGGGTTGGCATTGCCTGCATGCTTTCGAAACCACATATATTTTCATACAATGCAGAAAAATTTTGTCCCGTCACAGCACCGCGAGTAATCGCGCGTTCTAAACTCTAAAAACTGATATGGATATTACTGACAAGCTAGAAATGTCTAATCGCAACTAGGTGCCTAAGCTTAATAATTAGAAGATAATTATCTTTAATTAGTTACCTGTCATACTAAGTAAGACAATTCACTATAAAGTTAATACTGTGTGGCAAGAACCATAATTTTGCCGCAAAAACAAGATTTTTGAAAAAAATTTAAATTTACTTCATGTCTTCCCTATAACGCATGGTTTATAGACCTCATAGATTACTGGAAAGCATTTGACTCAGTCGAAACCTTAGCAGTCATGCAGGAGTTGTGTCAGCAGAGTGTAGAGGAGGATTATGAAGAACTACAGTAAGATATCTATAATGCCGGTACCGCCACCATAGTCCGCCAAAATTAGCAATAAAATTAAGGTAACCAAGAGTGCCACGCAGGGAGACATTATCACGTAAATACTATTGAGCGCCTGTTTGAAATAGGTATTCAGGTACTGGAATTTTAAAAAGCTGGAGATAAGCGCCATTCGAGGATACCTCATATCTGCTATTCGCAGACGACACTGCCTGGCTAGGTCACTCAGGCGATGAACTGCAAAGCATGAGGATGACTTAGACGGGCCAAGAAGAACGGTGGGTCTAACAGTTAATATCCAGAAGTGATGTTCAGCAGTCTCGCAAAGGAATATGAGTTTACTTTTTGCAGCTATGCTCTGGATGTGGCTAGAGACTGCTTCTACTAAGGGCATGTAGTGATCGCAGATCCCGATCACGAGGGGAAAATAACTAGACTAAGAATAGAGTGGAGTTCATTTGGCCGGTTCTCTGAGATTATGAATGACAGGAATCACCTTCATGCCTCGACAGTCACCAAAGCTGATTATCGCATATTAAATTGTGTATATAGGTATCATGTGTCATGTTTTGTATATATATATATATATATATATATATATATATATATATATATATATATATATATATAAAAGGCTGGTCCTCCAGCCGAAACGTCTTGAATTAAATCCTGTTATGTTTCTTCAATTTTTGGTGATTTTATATTATATTGACCATATCGGCTGCCAGAAATCACTTTTGGTATATATATATATATATATATATATATATATATATATATATATATATATATATATATACTGGCTTGTCTGAAACACTCCACTTTGTTGAATTTATCAGCTTTCTTTATTGCACCTCTTTATAATGCCTCAATAGCCCTGACGGTGTACGAAATAACTGAAAAGAAGTAATAATAAAAAGACTAGTAAGCGGCAGTTTACCAATACCTCTTAAGAAAAACTAAAATCTCTATCTTACCGGTGCTCACCTATGAGGCTGAAACTTGCAAGATAACGAAAAGGGCTCAGGTTAAATTATGAACAACACAGCGTGCTAGGAAAACTACAATGATATGTTTAACTTTAAGGGACCGTATCTGGGCAGAGTGGGTAAGAGAAGAAACGCCGGTTAATGTCATTGTAGGCGAAATCAAGACGAAGAAATGGGCTTGGGCAGGACATGTAATTCGGAGGCAAGGTAACCGACATCCATTAGGCGTGACGGAATGGCCACCAGGTAAAGGCACATTTTGCAGGGGTGGCAGAAAATTAGGCGGGCGGTTGAGATAAAGAAGCTTGCGGAGATAAGGTGGCCCCAGCTGGCACAGGAAATGGATATAATTGGAGGGGGGCAGTTGTCCTGCAGTAGACGTAGTCATGAAGATAATATCAATAATATTAATTTTCATTGCCCTTCCCTTTTTCGTTCTAAAATTTTCTTCACATCTTGATGAAGATAAAACATCACCTTAATTGTAAATATAAGGTAGCAACATAAAGAAAAGCTCATTATGAAATGTCAGACTAAGTTAACTGTAATAAAAGGAAAATTGGGTTGGGATGGAAATCGAACGAGTGTCTCTACAAGTGAAGAGAGGTAGAGGAGAGCCCTTGACAGGTGAACCCACCTATCCGGTGGATGATTCACACACGCGCCGATGCCGATGCCGAGGCCACCGCACAGTTTCCACCGTCGTGGCCCTCCAAATGCTATCACATTAAAAGTTATGAGTAAATAGAATTCAAAGATGCGGTGCGAAACCATGCTGCCTTCCAGAAGCCACAGCCGCCTTCTCGCTCTACCCCACATACCGAGCTAGGGGGTAAGGGCGAAAAAATTTTAATGTTCAAAATTAGAGTTTGATAGTAAGACGACCCCGCTCCATGGTTGTTATACTTAGTTCAGAACTCCGCATGACGAGGCCCCGTCTCGCACCCACTTCACCAAATCACTTTAGGACTCCAGTGTGAACAGTTGAGGAGGGCATTCTCCCATGCCTTTTGGATAGGGGTAGGGAAAGGGGTGAGGACTCTGAGTACATGCCCACTCCATATGGAAGATATTGCAGAGATCTCCACAGTGTGGTCAGCGCCCATCCATGTTGGAATCAAAGTGTTTGGCCATGGCAAGAAAGAGAGGAGTTCCTGTCTGCAGGCGCCGCAGAGTTCGCTCCTTCGCCTTAAGCAGCCCCTTGGCAGGGGCCCGGTAGAGGTGTTGGCTGTCGCAGTAATGGATTAAGATTTCGCGTGGTGTGTAAGCGCTCGGACGGCTCCATCAGCGGCCTCATTGCATCGTAGACCCAGGTGGCAAAGTCCCCAGATTATGTTGGTCGGAGTTGGATAGTTGGCAGCCCGTCTTAAAATCTGGGAGGCAGGAGGTGCCATTTCCCTAACAAGATAGTGTTCATAGGCATGGCGAAAGTGTGATAACTGTTCTCGACTTTGTATCCGCAGCAGCGAGAGCTATTGCGACTTTTTCCGATTGCGTTGCATTTGGGGCCCGAAAGGATAGCCCATCGACAATCATTCCCTATGGACTACGGTTGCCGTGTAGAATCCCGTGGTCGAGGGCCGTGTGATGTCCGCGTAGTAGACGACCTTTTTAGGCTCATATTCCCTCGCATCCGGGCCAGCCCGCGCTTGTTGTCTGCCTTCGTGTGAAGTCGCGTCTATGTAACGCGAGAGCGGAGCGACCAAGAGTATATGGCGCCACAGCAAACGGGACGTCATCCGTCCCGTCTTGTATGCATCTGTGTTGGATGTGCAACCGGTCTAGCAGGCGGCGCCCAGTAGCCCTCTACGAAGCCGCGTGTATTAATTCATGAGGTGGGCTTCCCGCAATTCCTGATAGGATTTTGAGCACCCCGAAAGCCCTCAGTTTGGCGTTGGAGGCAGCCACCGAGAGGTCTAGTGCTCGCTTTGTCACCTTGCTGATGATGGTATCAATTTGTCCGCTCGCCCACCGGCACTCTGGACATACGTTCGCCGATATTCACCATCCGGAATTAAATATCTCGCATTTGGATTGGAGTAAAAGCACTTGCTGCAGTAAAAACACCAAGGTATAAATTGTGCGCAGATCCCACTGCTTTCTCAGAATTTATGCATCAGACGTCGTGCCTCAATTTTTCTTACTTCTCATTTACTCGTTCTTTGGCAGCGATCTTGACGCACTATGGAAACAGAGGCATATAACGTAATAAATCATTGAAGGCTCACACAGCTCAGCCTAGAGATTTGTGTTGTGTTGTGTTGGGTTGGGTTTTGTGGCACATAGGTGGCTAATACCATCATGCGCCAAACGCAAGGTGTAGTAAATTGTCTTGTGCCGAATTTTTTATGACAAAAATGAAACGGTGATGTAAAGGACCTCACATGTTATTTCATACCATTTAGTGAAGGTAAAAGGCAGAATGTTTTCGAAATGGCTAATAGTAAAGGCTTTAAAAAAGGTCAGGTAACCTCAGCGGCCATCCTTTCCAAAGGAAGGATGTCGAGGCCCCCAACCAATGAAATATAGACCTCAGCCTTCTTCTCATGAATGAGAAAGTGGCTGAGATGTATCCAATAAAAGTGAGGCATACACAGTTCAAAAAGACAACAAACCTCTCGTAAAAAGTTTAAAACATAAGAAATGTCAACAATTGCAATATCTCTCAAGAGTAGTGCTGGGTTAAAATGAATGCATTGATTATAAAATTCATTAAAGCACTTCTTTCTTATATTTTCGATGTGTAAACATGGAAATAACATATGGTTTAGTGAGACCTCGTATCCGCATCTTTCACAAACAAGTTTGCCTCCTTTTGTAAATAAGTAGTTTTGCGTCAGGTGTGTGTGTCCTATGCGAAGGCGACATAAGATTACTTCAGTGAAACATTCCTCGTGTCTGCATGACTTCCATTCCCTCAAGGTGGGCTTTATGAAGTGCAGTTTGTTGTTCAGTTCATTATTCCACTCTTTCTGGCAATTGTTCTTTAATTTATATATAAACTTTAGGCAGTCTTTAAAAGGTATGTTCCCATTTTTTATTCCACCATTTTGAGCTTTTACTCCTGATTAGTCTGCTCTCCTGTTACCCTCTATGCCGACGTGGCTTGGGACCCAGCAGAACCTTATCATATGTTATTGCGTTGTGATATTTTTTGTGTTGTGTGTGATGTGGCTTACTAAGGGTTTAACTGCATGTCTTGACTGCAGCGCTGTGAGTAAGCTGAGGGGATCTGTGCTTAGTATACTGTTTTCGTTGTTCTCAAGTACTATTTTGTCCACAGCCATACACACTGCACAACATTCAGCAGTAAAGATTGATACATAACTTGGCAATCTTACCATTTTTTTCTATTTCCCCTGTACTACAACACTTCCAACGCGCATTGCTGTTCTAGAGCCATCTATGTAAAAGTCCAATGTAGCTTGAATATTTCTCTTTCAAAGCCAAGTATTCTTGTAGAAGGTGTTGATGTGGGGTTTGTCTTTTTGCGAAACTGTGTTAGCGTGAAGTCGCAAGCAGCAGGAAAGCAGTACCATGGTGGCAATGGATGGCGCCTCGGGACAATTTTCGGTAGAGCATCTAGTATTCCGAGTTCATGACATGCACCTTCAAAGCATAATAACAAAGGTTTGATCGATAGTGGTTTATTATTGAACAGCCTTCTAGATGTGCACTTGGTAACTACGGGGCGACAAAGGTGTTTTGTTAAGGATCTTATTTTTGGTACATATGCGCAGGTGAGTATAGCCCTTCTGTTTGCAGATAGGCTGTTTATGGGGGATGTTGTGTATACACCAGTTAATAGACGAAGACCCACGCATGTACGGGATCCAGTTTTTTGAGGTATGATGGTCTTGCAGACACATACACAATGGATACATAGTCCAAAGTAGACTGTACTACGGAGCGGTAGATCTGTAAAATGCATAACCTGTAGGACCCCCAGTGTATTCGGGAGAGTACCCTCACTATATTTAGAGATAGAGAAGCTTTCTTTTTGAGGGTGCTTATGTGGGGGAAGAATGTGAGCTTTCTGTCAAAAGTTATGCCTAGGAATTTATGGTCTTGTTTTACTTGTAGAACACTTTCATTCAAGTCCAGGGTGGAATCAAGCTGCATTCCTCTTTTCAGACAGAAAAGGACAGCAACTTTTTTGGGGTGAAGAATTTAAATTCATTTTGGTCTGCCAACGTCACTATTTTGTTCAGTGTCAATTGTATCTGTCTTTCGCATGTTGATAAGCTGGAGATTGTGCATGAAATTTGAAGGTCGTCAACATATACAGAATTCATGACGGACTTTGTGATTATTTGCGATATTGAGTTCATTTTTACAATAAAGAGTGTGGTACTTAGAATACACCCTTGCGGTACGCCATTTTCTTGGATGAATTTTTTCGAAAGCGTGCAACCTAGACGTACACGAAAGGAACGGTCAGAAAGAAAGTCTTTTAAGCAGTTCAGCATCCTGCCACGGATACTAAATCTGCGAGGTCACGAAGAATCCCAAACCTCCGAGTGGTGTTATAAGCTCTTTCCAAGTCAAAAAATACTGCCAGACAGTGCTGGTTGTGTATAAATGCTTCACGGACTGTGTTTTCTGGACGGACGAAATGGTCATTTGCACAGCATGCTTTTTAAATCCACATTGCTGGATATCAAGAAGTTTTCGCGATTCAAGGATGAACATTAACCTAATATTTAGCACACTTTCAAAACTTTTAGCAAGACAACTCGCAAGTGCTATTTTCCTGTAACTACAAGCCGAAGTTGGTGTTTTTTAAGATTTTAGGAATGGTACAACAACTGCGTTTTTCCACGCCTCTTGTATTTTTCCAGACTGCCATATTTTAGTGAAGCATTTCAGAAGAGCTTCTGCAGCATCTTCCGAGATGTGAGCAAGCATTTCATTATGTATTTAGCCTGGTCCTGGTGGTGTCTGTTTGCCCGCCGACAGTATTGTAGGTATTTCTTGCGGTGTAATTAATTTATTTTAATGTTCATTTGCACTGCCACTTGTCGGCAGTCGTTGTTTCTCAGTTGTGTTCTTGTACTTTATAAATGACTGTGAGTAGTGTGAGGAACTAGAAACTGTGGCGGAGTGTTCCCCTAGTTTGTCAGCCTGTTCGCTAATGCTTGTTTGTGTATCAGGAGCTGTTACGAAAGCAATTGTAAAAGGAGTAAAGCTGCCATTAAGCTTGCGCACTTGTTCCCACATTTGTTTTGATTTAACTGCACTATTTATGGACAACACATAGTTTTTCCATGAAGTTTTTTTCAGCATTTAGAAGGATGTACCGTGCTTTTGTTGTAGCCTTTTTAAAATTTATGAGGTTGTCCTGTGTGGGATATCTTCGAAAAGTGCCCAGGTTTTTTATTTCTTTCTTTTTTGCTTCCTTGCATTCTTGTGTGCACCAGACGTTGTTATTTTCTCGTACAACTTCTGAAGATTGAGGAATAGCTAGCCGTGCAGCCGCAATGATGCATGTTGTAAAAATTTCATTTTGTTCGTCCACGCTAAGATTATCAGAAAAAATTTTCTCCAGAAAGGCTTTTTCTTGAAATAGTAGCCAGTCCGCTAACTTCAGCTTCCACCAGCGTGGTTTAGGTGGAATGATTAGGGTGCTGATGAAAAGTGGATTACTTCTGGAAAATGATCACTTCCGTACGGGTTAGCAAAAACATCCCACTAAAAATCAATAAAAAGGGATGGGGAGCTAAAAGGCAAGTCTATACAACTCATCTTACCTGAGTATGAAGAGCAATATAATAGTTTGCCTGAACTGAGCAAGCAGACGTTCTTGCACAGAATAAAATCGTCTAAAACCCGACCTCTAGTGTCTGTCTGTTCACTCTCCCAAAAAGAGCAGTGCGCATTAAAATCACCGAATACCAGAAACGGCTCTAGTAGCTGCCTAAAAAGTTTCTCTAAATCTTGTTGTGTTACAGTGAGATGTGGTCGGAGATATATAGATCATACGGTGATTGTTTTAAAGCTAAGGACGGTGACTTCAACGGCTTAACACATTGTCTGGAGCTTTATTTCATGGGTTGCAACACCTTTCCCAACTACAACACCAGCTCCTCCAGAGACCTTACTTTCCTGCTCATTGTCACGGCGAAAGACAGTACTTTTTAAAAATAATTTTATGAAAAGGTCCCAAGTTGGTCTCCTGCAGACAGAGCGCTACAGGAGATAGAGAATTTACGATATCTGTTGCATCTATGTACTTATATAGAATTCCACGGCAGTTCCAGTGGATAAGGAACGCTATGATGATTTTGGGGGGATGACATTGAGACCTTAGGGCCCTCCTTGTTGATGGCCTTTTATAAAGATTTTTTGTTTTTCCTGATCAAGAGAGTTCCGCCTCCGCAGCGGCGGAGGTGAGCTCTGACTTGTGTTCATTGCCTCAAGGTAGGCGTTGGTGTACCGCGGGGAGCCTGCGGGCTGGGAGGTTGTGGGCTTCTCCCGAACGGGGAAGCCTTGCGGGCTGTCGACTTTGTGGCCGGCGGGCCCCTTTTCGGGGATGGCATAGCATCTTTCGCTGCATCTGCCAGAGGCGCGGATGGCCCTGCCTCAGCCTCACTAGGTGTGAGCTGGGCAGCTGCTGAAGGCCGCTGTGGTGTGGCGTGCCTACGCACCACATTGGCGAAGTTTGTATGTACAGTGAAAGATAATGGGCCCTGAATTATAGCGTAACGCTTTCTTGCCTCTTTAAATATTATATTCTCTTTGGTGTTTTTGATAATTATTTCCTTTTCTTTTTCCCCTGCAGGGCACGACCTTGAATAAGCGGCGTGGTCGCCTTCGCAATTTGCGCAGCGCGGCGCAGCATCGCAGTCGTTTGATTGGTGATCATTGGAAGCACATTTGGCGCAGATATCGCGGCTGCGGCAGCTTTGGGAGCCGTGGCGAAACATCTGGCATTTGAAGGAGCATCGAGGGTTAGGTATATATGGACGGACGGAGATTTTTGTTCATCCCACCTCGATTGACTCTGGCAAGGTGCAGGAGGCGAAGGTCAGAACCATGTGCTTTGTCGGAATTTCTTTGTCTTCTTTACGGATTTTCATTATGTGTACATTAGTCACATTTTGATCTGACAATCCTTGGAGCATTTCGTCTTCGGTTAGTTGCAAGAAGTCATTGTCAGGAATGACACCGCGCACTGTGTTTAGAGATCTATGTGGGGTTACGGAGACAGAGATATCACCAAAATCTTCGATGCTTGCCAGCTTTGAAATCTGAATGATATCGAGCAGTAAGAGCAAACGATCACCACTAGATAGTTTTGTCAATTTATACATAGGGCTCAGGGAATCTTTGAGAACTTTTCATACTAGAAACGGTATGTATGTCTGGCTGTCTTTTTTTTCGCTATGAATGATGTGATATTTTGGGGACGTAGTTTTCTTTTTAGTGAAAAAATGAGAGGTAACATCTTTCCGCCCTCTCTTCAGAAGGCGATCATTTGAAAGGAGCGAGGCAGCCATAAAAATGTGTGGTCTGCGGCCATGGTGCCAGCCACGCACCATATAGCCCAGCAAGGGGACGGGACAGGAGATTGAAAGTAAGTGGTGCCCACGCCAGCTGTACACCACTGCTATTATCAAATACGGGCAACTCAGGGCAGTTACGCCTCAAAAAGTTACCCCTTGCCGCCTATGAAATATGCAAGAAAAAAAACGAGAAAAGAGGAAGATACCGGAGAGTTGTATGAAAGAAGATACGAAAGTGAAAGATGGAGGGGAGAATAGGAAAAGGCGTCTGCCGGTTTCGTTCGGTCGGGTCAGGCCAAAGGAGCCTTCTACAGGAAGCTGGGGCAAAAGTGGTGTGTTGCCTCCGCCGAGGGGCCTTTAAGGTCCAAACGCACGGCATCGGCGCAACCACCAGGAACCCCTTTTCCCCGGACATGGCGATGCCACGCACGGCGAAGCGTGGGTGCTCGGGTCCTTGATGATGCACTGTTCACCATACTCACCCCGCGGAGATGTCCCTGCCGAAGCTCGGGAACCCGTGGTGTCGCCACTCACCAACGATGGATGGATGGATAAATGGATGGATACGGCTGAACCCTTTAAATCGCCCCCCAGAGGGGCGCAAGGCGTCGCGACTGTGAGTGGCGACACCGCGGGTTCCCGAGAATCCACAGGGACATCCCCGCAAGGGGATGATGGTGAACTGTGCATCACCACGGACCCGAGCACCCGCGCCTCGCCGTGCGTGGCATCGCCGTGTCCGGGGAAAAGGGGATCCTGGTGGTTGAGCCGATTCCGAGCGTTTGGACCTTTAAGGCCCCTCGGCGGAGGCAACACACCACTTTGGCCCCAGCTTCCTGTAGTCGGCACCTCCGGCGCGACCCGACCGGGAGAAACCGGCAGTCGCCTTTTCCTATCCTCCCCTCTATCTTTCACTTTGCTACCCCTTTCTCACAACTATCCTGTCTCCTACGCACTTCTAGTTTCTTCCTTTCTTCCTGGCGGCGAGGGTTAACTTTGTGTGGCCAACCACCCTGAGTTGCGTCATATTTGGTTATAGTTGAGGTGTACAGCTGGCGTGGGCAGGTTCCTGTCCCGTCCCCTTTTTGGGTTCCATGGTGGGTGGCTGGCACCGCGGCCGAACAACAGACGTATTACATGGCTCCCCTCCACTCACAAAATGATCGCCCTCAAAAAAGAGTGCGGACCTAAGCAACAACCCCCTACCTTCAGAAGTCCAAGGACACTTTCCCGAAATTTCACGTCATTCATAGCGAAGCAACAGATAAGACCGCCCGAACAATATCCCCATTCATAGTCACAAAAACCCTAACCTCTGCCTTGGGCACGGGTTACAAGCTAAAAAAATGCCTAGTGACGACCTTCTACTAGAACTGAAAGAGAACGATCAATATTCTAAACTGTCCAACATAGTGTCCATTCGGGATACAACTGTCTCAGTGACTGCACATAGATCTTTGAACACCGTCCGGGGTGTGATCTCCGAAATCGATTTCCTTCATCTCACAGAAGAAGAAATGCTTGAAGGTCTAAAAGACCAAAATGTCATCAATGTTCACCGCATAACAATCCGAAAGGAAAACAAAGAAATCGCATCAAAACATCTTGTCCTCACATTCAGCTCAAGCACACTGCCCGAGTCAATCGAAGTTGGTCACCTAAAGATAAATGTCCGACACTACATCCCAAACCCGCGACGGTGTTTTAACTGCCAGCGATACGGCCATGGCTCACAGAGCTGTCGTGGTCGGAAAACATGTGCGAAATGCGCCTCGCAAGAGCACGTCTCTGAAAGCTGTGAAGCTGCAACACTACATTGCGCAAACTGTCAAGTTGACCATCCCTCCTACTCAAGATCATGCCCCTCATGGAAGAATGAGAAAGAAATCATAACAATGAAGACAAAGCAAAATATAACTTTCAAGGAAGCACGACAATTCTTTTATGCAAAACACACATTCAGTTTCACAGCAAGAACAAGCTTCGCCGATGTGGTGCGCGGGGGCGCTGCACCACACCGCGTTCCGGCTTCTGCCCAGGCAAAACCTCAAACAGGGCCACCTGCGCCCCTGGCAGGGTCAGCAAATGCTGCCCTGCCACCGCCCCAAACGGTCTCGCCGTCCCTTGAGTCGGCGGACGATCAGACCCCTCCTTCTCGGAGGAGGCCTCAAGTACGTACACGCGCGGTATCCCCGCAGGCCTCCAGCGCTTCCACCGAGGCGATGGATATATCATCTGGCACGCCCGTCCCGCACGGGCGGCTCAGGTCACTTGACCGTCAAAACAAAGGAAGGACCCGAATCACGGGTCCTTTGTAAAAGAAACCAAGGCTCCCACTTCTTCCGTAAAAAAATGGCATTCCTAGTACAATGGAACTGCCGTGGACTTTTAAATAACTTCAGTGATATAAAAGATCTGTTAGACACTTTTTCCCCTGTGGCTTTATGCCTTCAAGAAACAAACCTAGGTCCAAAACACAATAACTTTTTAAGGAAATACAAAGTCTTTCGTTGTGACAGAGAGCAAACTAGTAAACTCTCTGGAGGTGTTGCTATTGTATTTCAAGGCGGTGTTGCAACCAGAGAAATCAAACTTAAAACTAACTACGAAGCTGTTTCAGTGACTGTCCTACATTTCAAAACAATTACAATATGTTCTATATATCTCGGGCCACACCAAACAGTTACACTAAATGACCTAGAAATACTTTTAAAGCAGCTATCAGAGCCGTATCTGGTAGTTGGGGATTTTAATGCCCACTCTGGTTTTTGGGGAAGTGAACAGACTGACATTAGAGATCGTGTTCTAGAAGATTTTATTTTTCACAACGACGTTTGCCTGTTAAATACAGGTAAGCCCACATATTGCTCCCCAGCCTCAGGAAAAATGAGTTGCATAGACCTGTCCTTTAGTTCACCCACCGTTTTTACTGATTTTAGTTGGAATGTTCTTGACAATCCGTACGGAAGCGATCATCTTCCTATAGTAATTAACTTGTCATCACCACCATCAATCATTCCAAATAAACCACGTCATTGGAAGCTCCACATAGTTGACTGGGATTTTTTCCAGGAAAATGCTACACTGCAGACAGTTTTTTCAGAAGATCTTAGTGTAGATGAACTAAATGAAATGTTTACGTCTTGCATAATTGCTGCAGCACGTCTAGCCATTCCTCAGTCTTCAGGAGTGGTACGTCAAAACCACAAGGTTGGGTATAACCAAGACTGCAGAATAGCCAAAAAACAGCAGAATAAAGCCTGGGGTATATTTCGCAGGTGTCCAACAGCCGAGAATTTTATAAACTTTAAAAAAGCACGCGTAAAAGCCCGGCATACCCGCCGCAATGTGGAGAAAACTTCATGGCAAAGCTACGTATCATCTCTAAACAGTTCCATTACATCCAAAAAAATGTGGGAGCAGGTTCGTAAATTGAAGGGCGGATTCTCCCCTTTCACAATTCCCTTTCTAACAGCCCCTGGTGCACAGACAAGTATAGAATAACAAGCAGACGTCCTAGGTGAACACTTCTCAAGTATTTCCAGCTCTTCACACTGTACACAACAATTCATAAAATACAAAAAACTATGGAGAAAGACTTCCTAAAAGCGCGTGCACAAACGAAGCATACAACAGTCTAATCACAATTCATGAAATAACAAAAGTTCTGTCTGCAGGCAAACAGACTGCGCCTGGTCCTGATCAAATTCATTATGAAATGCTGGCACATCTTTCTCATCCATCTGTAGAAGCACTTTTGAGATTTTTTAACAAAATATGGATTTCAGGCAAAATACTCCATGTCTGGAAAAAGGCCGTTGTTGTACCATTCTTGAAACCGGGAAAACGACCAACCTTCCCTAGCAGTTACAGACCCATAGCCCTTACTAGCTGTCTCGCTAAATTGTTTGAAAGTGTTGTCAATATTAGGCTGATGTTTGTCCTTAGATCTCGTGAACTTCTTGATATCCACCAGTGTGGATCTAAAAAATCTTGTTCAACAACTGACCATCTGATCCGCCTTGAAAATACAGTCAGAGAAGCATTCATACATAGTCAACACTGCCTTGCAGTATTCTTTGATATGGAGAAGGCTTTTGATGCCACCTGGAGGTTTGGGATCCTCCGCGACCTCGCGCACCTAGGGATCCATGGAAGGATGCTGAACTGCCTAAAAGATTTTCTTTCCGACCGTTCATTCCAGGTACACTTAGGCTCCACCCTTTCCAAAAAATTCATTCTAGAGAACGGTGTACCCCAGGGATGTATTTTAAGTACTACCCTTTTTGTCGTAAAAATAAATTCTAAAGCTAAAATAGTTCCAAAGTCAATTTTGTTTTCGTTATATGTCGATGACCTCCAAATAGCATGCACGTCCTCCAGCCTATCAACCTTTGACCGACAGATTCAACTGACATTAAACAAACTTGCGATTTGGGCTGAAAGAAACGGGTTTAAGTTCTCAACACAAAAAAACAGTTGCTGTTCTTTTTTTACTCAGAAGAGGTTTGCAGATTGACCCCACCTTGTACTTAAATGAAATTACACTTTCAGTTAAGCAAGAACATAAATTTTTGGGCATAACATTTGACAAGAAACTCACATTCATGCCACATATAAACACCATCAAAAAGAAAGCCTCCAAATCCCTGAATATATTAAAAGTACTGTCACGAAAACGCTGGGGATCTGATAGAACATGTCTTTTACAAATCTATAGGTCTGTAGTACGCTCTACTCTAGACTATGGATGCGTTGAGTATGGGTCCGCGAGGCCATCTTATCTAAAACGTCTGGACCCAGCGAATAACCTTGGTTCACGACTTTCAACTGGTGCATACAGAACATCCCCCATAAACAGTCACTATGTCGAAATTAATGAACACTCCCTTACAGAGAGAAGAACTATGCTCACATGCACATATGTCCTGAAAATCCGTCCATTGCCGAAACACCTCTGTTATTCCATAGTTACAAACTGCACCTCCAGAACACTATTCAACAACAAACCCCAGTCAGTAAAAACCTCCGCTGCTCCGCTTCGACGATTGTTGCCAAACTTTAGGAATACTGGATACCCTTAATGATGTCGCCTCAGGGTATGACCCACTGCCCCCATGGTACAGCCTTCCCACTGTGTGTGACTTCACGTTAACACAATACCGAAAGAAACAAACGCCACACGAGCACAGATTACATGAATACCTGGCAATACAAGAAAAATATGCGAACTACACAGAGTTTTACACTGACGGCTCAAAAACGGCAGATTACGTCGGAAGTGCGGTAGTGCAAGGAAACTGGCAAAAGATAGTAAGGCTACCAAACTGCGCATCCATTATTACTGCGGAGTGTTATGCTGTTTCTGTAGCTGTAAGGAGAATAATAAATAACAGTTTGGAAAAGAGCATAATCTACACAGATTCACTTAGTCTGCTAACAGCATTACAATCCAGAACTGCAGTCGAACCATTAGTAGAAAACATAGTACATAATGTAGAAAAAGTTACAACACAGGGACGTATCATAAAATTCTTCTGGGTGCCGAGCCATGTTGGAATAGACGGCAATGAACTAGCCGACAAAAGTGCTGCACAAGCTCGCGGGCGTGAAATTGGAAAAGTCAACGTGCCCCACAAAGACTGCATGAAATTAATACACAGGAATCTGAAGGCTAAATGGCAGACAGCTTTGGATAATGCGATAACCAAGAAGCTGCATTTCGTAAAGCCTGTCCTCGGCGAATGGAAGACATGTACACACCAGGAACGTTTTACAGAAGTAATTTTATGTCGTCTCCGCACCGGACACACACACCTGACGCATAATTTCTTACTAACCAATCTGGACAAGCCTCTTTGTGAAAGATGTGGAGACGAGCTCGCAATACACCATATTTTATTATCATGCCAAAAACTCGAAAAACTAAGAAAGAAGTATTTTACTCAGATTTGCAACCAGTGCATCCCATTTCACCCTGCGCTGCTCTTAAGTGATTATGCAATTGTTGATATATCTTCTGTTTTTAACTTTTTAAGAGAAGCGGGTTTTCTTGATAAACTGTGAATTTCCCACTTGTCGTTGACACACCTCGGCCACTTTCTCTCTCCTGAGAAGAATGCCGAGGTGTCTATTTTATTGGTTGGTAGCCTCCAGATCCTTGGCCTCTTAAGGACGGCTGCTGAGGTTACCCGACCTCATTTCAAGCTTTTAATACTAGCAATTTATCAATCTAGTCTTCGCTCTCTATACTAGGTACAAGTAAATAACTTTTGAAACTTTCTACACCGCATTTTTTCTAATCTGTAAATTCTGGCGAAAATATTTCCTATACCTTGAGCTTGGCGCATGATAGCCTTAGCTGCTTATGCGCCATTAAACCCAACACAACACAACACAACACAACCTTTAAATCGGTCGGAAGCTCAAACCCCCTAGCCATGACATGAAATTTTACTCTTCTCTTGATTTTAGCCACCAATCAGATAACCTTCGCTTGGTTACTTCTAACCGCTTAAAATCTACTTTCCCTTCACTGTCCTTAAACCCCAATGCCTTGGATAAATCAGTCCCGCTGCTTTCCACTGTAGGGTAAAGCCCTTTACCGAAAAGTATCAAGTGGTCAGCCTTTCTTCATCCTCTCCGCTCGCAACGCACAACGTGTCTATCTCGAGGTACCTGACTCTATGTGTCTTAGTCCGCAAAACTCCCCTCCTGGCCTCAAACAACAAAGAGTTTCCCCTACAATTATCATCGATATTTTCTTTGGTAATTTCCTGCTTCAAAATTCTGTATGTTCCCAGTGCTGATTTGGTCAGCATCCCTGTTTTCCACAAAGCTCTCTCTGTTTCTTTAACCTTCCAGACGCCCCCCTGCGTGGAAGCCTACGGTTTACCAGCTTAAATATGACACAAGAGCTACTACTGCACCTAGTTTGTATTCCGTCGTTGCGGTTTGTTTGTTACGGTTAGTTTCGTTTGGCTATGGTTTGTTGCGCATTGTATGACATTGTGGCCTTTTATGTCCATGTCTCTTCCGAAAATTAAACAGTTGTTACGACTTCGTTGCGTTGTGCGTGTGGTCCCTGCATATATATATATATATATATATATATATATATATATATATATATATATATATATATATATATATATATATATATATATATATATATATATATGCGTGTGTGTGTGTGTGCGTGTGGAGAGCTCCCGTGCACATTTTGCGCTTTCCAATACCAAAAAGTTCACTATGAATACTCAGTCACTCGCAAACGCGTTGCCACCGTTTAAGAGATGCGGAAAAATTTTGCTAAGCTAAAACATCACCTGATATTAGATTTACCTTATAAATGGGGCGATGACCACTCCGTCCTTCGGTTCTTCACTCAGTATTACTACATTTGCATTCTATATCGGTGCATTTTGAGATAATACTTGTACGGGACCGCATCGTGAGCGGTGGTGCTTTGGGCATTGTAGGTGGCAAGCTCTTTACGTTGCCCTAACTCATGCAGATGAGAATACGCGGGTGGATTGTTATTATTGCATTGCGGTCAGCACTTTCCCGGCTTTCTGTTCGCTTCGTATTAGTTTCCTTTCGACATGGCCGCCGTCAGAAAAGCATCCTTTCTATGTCCAGACGCTCTTTGGCGAGGACAGTTATCTAGGACGGTAGTGTGCAAAGCGCAGCAATACGTCGAAAATGAGCAGCCAACTTTGCTTTTGATAGTCATCGCCAGCCTATTAGGCCCGCTTCAGAGCAAATGCCTTCACCCTTCACTTACACCGTCCTGTGCCAGCAGCGCCCACCTTATTCCACAAACATCCGAAGTTCATCAGCCCATCTGGCCTTCTCCTCTCACTGCTACGTTTGTTCTCCCTTACAATACACGCCGTTATGCTTATTTACAATCGGTTAGCTTACCTCCGCGTTGCTAGCCTTTCTTGACGCATGCAAATTGTTTTCTTTTTATGTACTAGGACATCATTATCACATTTTTCTTCGATGACTGCTGTTATTTGTTCCTGTTTCGTAATGTTACACCTATTGTTTTGTTTTTTATGGCTTGCAGAGCTGTTGTAAATTTAAGTTCAATCTTTTTCGTTAATCTGCAGGTTTCTGTCCTCTAGATTATAACGGTTTAGCTAGAGATTATGTATCCTTTTGACATGAAGAATATAGGTAAAATTCTATTCTTCATATGAGAGTGCTATACAATGCACTCTATATTTTAATTATTGTTCTAGTTAGGTCCTTCTCGTTGCCTTGATCGGTAGCCACTGCCTGCCGTAAGATGATATATATCCCGCCGACTTCAATACGACTCGCTTTGAAAACACCATTACTACCCGAACACCGGAGTGATGAGAATCGACCGGGTAGTAAGTTACAGATGACTCAGATAATCCGGAGGACGATCTGAGGAATGACTTTAATATACGGCCGCCATTCCACCGTACCTTTGTCGGTGTATACATGAAGACACATCAGCTGTCATTAATAAAACACGCAGGTGGATCCAAGTCTTTCTTGGAAATATTGCGCACCTGACGTGAGATTTCTTAAGTGCCACGGTATAGATACATTTAGTTAATGGAAGTTATACATTTCCACTATAATGCGCAAATAAGAGCTTCTCTGTAATAGCGTGCCTCTGGCTACTATACTACCCAGTCTAGGGCAGCTGTCAATGCGTGGAATTTCGATATAAACATTATCTGCGAAACACAAGACTGTGGTCGAAGACCTTTACTCCCTACTCTATCCAGTCGGTTCAGTGAGATCAGTATTCTGCGTAGCCGGTTTTCTGATTTAACGTGTATTTAGAAAAATTTTTGAATGCATTCCTAAAATCCTGAACTTGAATATGGAGGCTCTAATATGAACCTTTGTTGTGTTTGTTATGTTGGGTTTAATGGTGCATAAGCATCTAAGGCTATCATGCGCCAAGCTCAAGGTGTATGAAAATTGTTTTCTGCGAAATTCTACAAACATGAAAGACTAAGTGCTGTACAGGCCTAAAAACTTCTGTTCGTACTTGTTGTTAATGAGAAAAAACTTTAAAATTGGCTATTAGCGAAGGCTTTAAAGAGAGTCGGGTATCCTCAGCAACCATTCTTCCCGCGGCAAAGATCTCGAGGCGGCCATCTATCAAAAACAATAAAACCTCAATCATATTTTCGGAATGAGAAGGTGGCTGTGGTGTATCGCCATACGTAGCTGGGCGCATGGTTGGAATTAAGAGTTTTTCAAGGAGGCCTGCTTCGCTTAAAACGCTAAAAATACTTCATATATCAATACGTGCACCTTAATCTAAAATCAGTGTTGGGTGAAGAGGAATTTGTTTTTTGTTGCATAGAGTAAAATATTTTTGCTCAGTGATACAATTTCTGTGCATGAGAATAATATGTGGTGTACTGTGATTTCATCTTCGCATTTTTCACAAATAGGTTTGTCTTCTTTTGCTAGTAGGAAATTGCGTTTAAAGGGCGTATGTCCCATACGGAGACGGCATAATATTACCTCTATAAAACGTTCCTGGTGACCACAAGTTTTCAATTCTCCCAATAAGTGATTTACCAAACGCAGTTTAATATTTACTTCATGGTTGCAGATTTCCTGCTATTTAGCCTTGAGATTTCTGTGCATTATTTGCATGCAATCTCATTGGGGTATGCTGATTTCTTAATTTCTTGACTGCGAGCTTGTGCAGCGCATTGGTCGGCTCTTTCTACACCATGTACTCCAACATGGTTCGACATCCAGGAGAATTTTATTATATGTTCCTGTGCTCTGACTTTTTCTATGTTGCGTAATAAGTTTCCCAGTAAGTGTTCGGCTGCATTTCTGCATTGTACTGCCGTGAGCACGCTAAGTGAATCTGTGTATATTATGCTCTTTTGAATGCTATGTAAGGCGAGGGTTTATTTAAAATAGCTGGGAGGAAGGGAGCAGCGACGAGAACAATCCGAGGGCAACCAGGTCGGGCACAGACACACGTGGCGATAGCAATACGGCTGACGCGCAGGGCCATCTTCTTCGTTTTCACGAGTCACCTGCTTTGTCTGGGTCATCATCTTCTTCACAATCACCCCCGGGGCGAAGAGGAGCCATCCTGGCGACTTACGGCGACTGCAATATGGAGGGGTTGTAGTAAGGCTTGAGACGCTGGATGTGAATTGTCTCGCGGCCGCGGCGGCGGAGATCGGGAGATGGAGTGAGGGGTTCTACGACGTAATTAACGGGAGATCTGCGCTCCAGGACACGGTAGGGGCCGTGATACTTGGCAAGAAATTTCGAGGAGAGTTCAGGAGTACTTGATGGTATCCAGAGCCACACAAGCGCACCAGGAGAGAAATGCGATGTGGTGTGAGCGTTGTCGCGGCGGAATTTCTGGCGAGACTGGGCGTCAGATGTGAGTGCCCGGGCGATTTGGCGACAATCTTCTGCGTGTTGCGAGGCTTCTGAGACAGGGGTATATTCGGAGGCGTCAGGTTGGTAAGGCAGAATGGTGTCGATGGTAGCAGATGGATGACGGCCGTAAAGAAGATAGAAGGGAGAGAAGCCAGTAGTAGACTGCTGGGCGGTGTTGTAGGCGAAAGTCACATAAGGGAGGATGAGATCCCAATTCGAGTGGTTGGATGCGACGTACATAGAGAACATGTCCCCGAGGGTGCGGTGGCGAGGAATACCGAGTAACCACTTGCGGCCGTCGGTGCTGTAGTTCCGGCGATTGAGGAGGTTATCGCGAATCACGAAGTGGGAAGCATAGCGGCGGAGAGCACGGGATGGAGAAGCAGCCGTGGGGTTGGAGAGAAAGTCGAGAAGAGAAGCGATCCAGGGGTCAGTACGTTGCGCTCAGGGCATGTCGCTAATGTGAAGGGACGAAGGGGAGACGTCAAAGGTGGAAAGGCTGGCGATCTCGGCTGGAAGTGGGCAGCGGCAAGGGCATCAGCGTCTTGATGCTTGCGGCCGGAACGATAGACCACGCGGATGTCATATTCTTGCAGACGAAGAGCCCACCTGGCAAGGCGGCTGGATGGGTCTTTCAAGGAAGAAAGCCAACAAAGCGCATGATGGTCCGTCACAACTTCAAAAGAGCGGCCATAGAGGTACGGGCGGAATTTGGCAAGGGCCCATACGATGGACAAACACTCTTTATCGATTACGGAGTAATTAGTTTCAGCCTTCGTAAGTGTGCGGCTTGCGTAGGCAACAACGTATTCATCAAAACCACAGATGCGCTGGGCGAGTACGGCGCCGAGGCCGACACCACTGGCGTCCGTGTGGACCTCGGTAGGAGCGGTCGAGTCGAAATGGTGCAGTATGGGCGGTGCTGTGAGGTGGCGGCGCAAGGTGTTATACGCATCGTCGCACGCCGGAGATCACATCGATAAGTCGGAACTGCCGGACAGTTGTGTTGAAGGCGCAGCAATCAAAGCAAAGTTGCGAATAAACCTCCGAAAGTAAGAGCACAGACCTAAGAAGCTGCGCAAGTCTTTGATGGAAGTGGGTTTCGGAAAGTCTGCGACAGCGCGAAGTTTAGCTGGGTCGGGACGAAAGCCTTGCTTAGAGACAACGTGTCCTAAAATTGTCAGCTGGCGCGCAGCAAAACGGCATTTCTTCAAGTTGAGCTGCAGGCCAGCGTCAGAAAGGCAGGTCAAAACGTGCTTCAGGCGGGATAGATGGGATTCAAAGTCGGGGGAAAAGACGACAATGTCGTCGAGATAGCATAGACACATTATCCACTTGAGTCCACGCAAAATGGTGTCCATCATCCGTTCGAAGGTTGCAGGGACATTACAAAGGCCGAATGGCATCACAGTAAATTCATACAATCCGTCGGGTGTCACAAAAGCAGTTTTGGGACGATCGGCCGCTTCCATGGGTACCTGCCAGTACCCAGAACGTAAATCTAGGGAAGAAAAGAGCTCCGCCCATTGCAAACAGTCCAGAGCGTCATCTATGCGGGGGAGCGGATACACATCCTTCCGCGTTATCTTATTAAGGCGGCGGTAATCGTCACAGAAGCGTATGGAGCCATCTTTCTTTTTCACAAGGACAACAGGCGATGCCCAAGGGCTACTTGAGGGCTGAATGACGCCGTTTTGAAGCATTTGGTCGACTTGCTCTGTAATAGTCTGGCGCTCGGTTGGAGACACAGGATAGGGGCGCTGCCGCAGCGGCGCGTGGGCACCAGTGTCGATGCGATGGGTGACGGTGGAAGTTCGGCCCAAGGAAGTCTGGTGAGCGTCGAAGGAGGAGCGAAATTGATGAATGAGGTAGAGAAGCTGTGTTCTGTGCGGCGGGGGAAGATCGGCGTCGATGGAGCGCAAAAACAATTCGGTAGAAGAGCGATCTGGCGTAGAGGCAGGAGGGCTGAGCGCGTTCATGGCGAGGAGCGGTGTATCGTCGGTCTCCTCGCGGATGAGCAGAGATGCGATGGGCTGCACACTGCCGAGGCATTCACCAAGGCGCAGAGCGGTAGGGCAGGAAAACGGGTTAGAAACCAAAAGTATCGAAAAGCCAGCGGACACAGTCAGTACGGCGTATGGCAGAGGGAGACACTTGCGGTGCAGAAAAGTATGGCCTGGAGTAAAGAGGAGAGTGTCGTCACCGATAGAGTCGCAAGACAAGTGTAAAGAACGGAAGAGCACGGGGGAATGTCGATGTCTTCGGCGGCGAGGGTTTTAACACAGGCAACAGGAGGAGTAGCGTAGGAGTAGCGTCCAGAGAAGGATTGGGCAGAGAAGAGAACCCGATTTCCGCTCGAGCACAGTCGATTATAGCTTCATGGACGGAAAGGAAATCCCAGCCCAGAATGACAGGATGGGAACAGGAAGTCAGCACGACGAATTCTATCGTGTACAGGGAGTCCTGAATCATAACTCGAGCGGTACACGCCGCGGACGGCTTGATGTGCTGAGCGCTGGCCGTACGCAGCGACAGTCCAGCAATCCGCGTCTTTACCTTCTTCAACGGACTACAAAACTTTTTGTCCATAACAAAAATCGCAGCACCGGTGTCGACAAGGGCCATGACAGTAATGCTCTCGACAGAAATTTCGATCAGATTAGCAGGGGATATGTGAGGCCTTGGAAAGTTCGACAGGGACGCAGTTCTCGCCTCATGAACTGCGGCACCTAGTTCTCCTCCTGATGGAGATTGGGGCGACGTCGCATAGGAGAAACGGAGCGGCGCCTCGGTGAAGGTGAACGGCGTCTAGAAAGGGCTGAACGGTCAGGAGAAAAGGGACGACTAGACAGCGGCTCATCAGATCCGGAGTACTGACTCGTGGAAGGCCAGTACGCGGGAGCTGGAGGAGGTGGCGCGTAGACTGGGAGACGGCGGCGGCAAAGCCGGGCCACATGACCAGGCAAGCCGCAATTGTAGCAGATAGGCCGGTTGTCGATGGTGTGCCAGGGATTGCTGAGTCGCGGAGCCGGCCGAAGAGAAGGAGCCACCGCTCGCGCAGGTATTGGAGGCAAAGCATAGGTAGGCGGTCGAGGTCTGGCGACGACGTCCGCATATGTCAGTGGAGCGGATATAGGGGGCGGCGTCTGGGCGACAACGTCCGCGTATGTCAGCGGAGCGGCGACGGAAGAGCCTCGGCAACCTGCTCTTGGATGGCGTGTCGAGGGGCCGGAGCCACATCTGGAGCTTGCCCTGTCGGGTTCGGCCGAAGAGAAAGCTGACGCGCCACTTCTTCCCAAACAAAGTCTTTGATTTGTTGCAGCAGCGATGAGGTGTCAGATGCTGGTGTCAGTCCATCAAGCGACTCAACCTGTCGAGGGTGCTGTCGAGTCAGGAGCCTCTGCTTCCGCAGTTCCTCGAAGCTTTGGCAGAGGGTGACGACTTCAGCAACGGTGCGCAAGTCGCGCGCTACCACCATCTGAAAGGCGTCGTCGTCAACACCCTTCAAAATGTGTTTAATCTTGTCAGCTTCTGACATGTTGAGGTTGACACGCTTGCATAGGTCAATGACGTCTTCGATGTAACTGGTAAAGTTTTCGCCGACCTGCTGAGACCGTTCACGCAAGCGTTGTTCGGCGCGGAGTTTCCAAACAACAAAACGACCAAACACTTCGGAGAAGTTGTCTTGAAAGCAGACCAGGTGCGAATGTCCACTTCGTGGTTCCAATACCACAAGTTAGCCACGCCGGTGAGATAAAAAAAACGTTACTTAGTTTGGTGGCATCGTCCCATTTGTTGTAAAGGCTCACCCTCTCGTAAGAAGTGAGCCAATCTTCGACATCCTGCTCATCGGTCCCACTGATGATGGCCGGGTCCCGTTGGCGAAGGGAGCCGGCGCAGGTAACAGCTGGGCCCCCTTGCACGGCTTGATGTTGAACGTCGTGAGGCATCGCAGGTGGCGGGAGAGTACGGTTGCGCAATTCCAGGGCTATTACCCGGCTCTTCCACCAAATTTAAGGCAGGGGTTTATTTAAAAGAGCTGGGAGGGAGGGAGCAGCGGCGAGAACAATCCGAGGGCGACCAGGTCGGGCACAGACACACGTGGCGATAGCAATACGGCTGACGCGCAAGGCCATCTTCTTCGTTTTCACGAGTCATCTGCTTTGTCTGGGTCATCATCTTCTTCACAGCTATTATTTATTATTCTGCCTACAGCTATAAAGACCGCATAATATTCGGCAGTAAAACTGGATGCGCAGTTAGGGAGCCTAACTATTATTTTTTTTGCCAGTTTCCTTCAACAACCACGCTTCCGGCATATTCTGCTGTATTTGAGCCGTCAGTGTAAAATTCTGCCCAGTTCGCATATTTTGCTTGTAGTACGCGGTACTCCTGTAACTTGTGGTCGTGTGCTGTTCGTTTTTTTTTTGGATGTGTGTTAACGTGAGGTCACACACATTGGGAAGGCTGTATCAGGGCGAACAGTGGGTAGTGTCTTGAGGCGACATCAGGAAGGCGGTTCAGTATTTCCATGTTTTGGCAACTATCCTCGAAACGGAGAAGCAGAGGTCGTATGATTGCGGTTTAATGTTGAACAGGGTTCTGGAAGCGCACTTTTAACAATTGCATATCAAATAAGTTTCAGTAGAGATCTTATTTTTATTGCATATGCGCCTGTGAGCATTCTTCTGCTGTCAGCTGGAGATGGTCCTGTGTCTGCTAGAGATGTCCTGTATGCTCCGGTTGAAAAACGAAGCCACAAGTTGTGAATTGGGTCCAGTCGTTTCAAGTATGACGGCCTGGCTGAACCATAAGCCACGAATTCATAATCTAAACGGGAGCGCACTAGAGAGCGATAATCATGCAAAAGACAAGTTCTATAAAAACCACAGCGTTTTTGTGAAAGTACCTTCAGTATGTTCAGGTTTCGAGATGCTTTTCTTTTTAAGTTGTTTATGTGAGGTATGAATGTGAGCTTTTTATCAAAAGTTATGCCCAAGAACATGTTTTCCTGTTTTACGGGTAACACAACGTCATTCAGGTATAGGGTAGGGTCGCTCTGTAATCCTCGTTTGAGCGAGAAAAGCAGGGAAAATTTGAATCCATTTCTATCTGCCCAATTAGCCAATTTATTTATAGCCGTTTGTAACCGTCTCTCAAGTGTTCGTACGCTCCAGGATGAACATGCGATTTGCAGGACGTCTACGTACACTGAATACATAATCGACTTGGGGATGTTTTTTTGCTATTGATTTCATTTTTACTAAGAAAAATGTAATACTCAGAAGACACCCCTGAAGTACACCGTTCTCCTGGATGAAATTCACTGACAGGGTAGTACCTAGACGTACTTGGAATGAACGATCTGCTAGAAAATCACTCAAACAGTTTATAATCCTGCCCCGGATGTTTAGATCTGCTAGATCACGAAGTATGCCGAACCTCCAAGTCGTGTCGTACGATTTCTGCATGCCAAAGAAGACCGCAAGACAATGCTGTTTGTGTACGAATGCCTCCCGCACGGTGTTTTCCAGACGGACCGTATGATCTATAATGAAGCATGCTTTTATGAAACCGCACTGATGTATGTGAGGCAGTCAGTCAGTCAGTCAGTCAGTCAGTTTTTATTTGCAGGAAAATCACATCATTCTGCGGGTTGCAGAGACAAAATACATGGTTGCCTGACGAGGTCTCTGCCCCAGTAACAAAATGAGCAACCTACAGCCGTACAGCTGAGAGCTGGTACAAAAAGAGAAGCGTTTGGGGTTACGGATATCATGAGCCAAAATAGGTCTTTAAACACGGTGGAGTTTCTTTTTATATACTCGCTGTCCCAGTACTCATAAATAGTCCTTACTTGCTGGTAAAACATCAAATATGGGAAATATTGGTTGCGTCGACAACGATATAATTGGGCCGGTGTGGTTCACAAAATTTCGGGGGGCACTTTTTGCAGCAGTTGTAGCCTATCATAGTTCCCTTTTGTCGTTGTTCCCCAGACCAAAATGACATATAAAGGTATAGAATAGAACAGGGAGTAATATAGTGATTGCTTTGAAGCTGTATTCTAATACATCCAACAGACTCGCGAGTACGGAGAGCAGATGATTAACATGAGGCGTCCAAGGCAACTGTTCACAAGACCATACCCCAAGGAAATTTTGCAAATCTATTTGTTGTACGATGTGTCCTCTGTACTGGAAGGTAATTATTTTTTATGCTTACTGATTGTCTTAAATATCATGCACTTCGTTTTTACTGCATTCAACTGAAGTTTGTTTTGTTGCAACCATGTGGATAAATAATTTAAATGCAGATTGGCCGACTGTTCAATGTCATGCAGTGTTCTACTTGAAAATAATAAACTATTTTCGTCTGCAAATCATGGTTGTTGCGGGTGTTCTTTGTAGCTCCGTAATGTCATTCACGTACAAAACGAAAAGTAACGGGCATAATATCGAACCTTACGGGACACCTTGTTTATATCAAGTTGTTTGGAAGATGTAAAGTCTACTTTAACAAACTAACGCCGAAACGATAAGTAGCTCTTCATAAAGTCGAGTATGATGCCCCGAATCCCCTAGCAATCTAAATTTATAGCTAAGATTTCGTGGTGAACGGCATTTAAAGCTTTGCGTAGATCGAGAAATATTCCTAAGGTGAAGAGCTGATTTCCAAAATTTCTGATTATCTGCTGCTTGACAGCAAGAAGAGCGTCTTGAGTTGCCTTATTTTTCTGAAAACCGTACTACGAGGGTGATATTAAATCATTCTTGGTTGCATATTTTGACAGCCGGTTATTGATTGACAATTCGTAAATCTTTGAAAACGCCGGTAGCACTGAGATTGGTCGGTAATTTCGTAATATCGTCAGTTCTACCTCCTTTGTGTATTGGAATAACTTTGGCCAGCGTTAATTTATCCGGGAAGATTCCAGTAAAAAACTTGAGACTAATGAGATAGGCTAGGACAGGGCTGATTATTAACGACACTCGCTTGTAGGTGTATTATAAGACCATTGATTTCTCATTCAGTAACGGCTTCCAAAACGAATGAATTCACTCGACGAAATGGCCAGTAGTTCCCTCTTTGTTGAACAGACTGCTGGGGTACGGCTGCATTAATGAAATACTCGTTAATTTCATCTGCTGGCGTCTTGCCTACTATGGAGTCATGAGTCAGCCTTAACCGGTGATGGGTTTCTGCCAGTAAGGTCATTTACCTGCCTCAAGAACCTTGACGGACCCGTTCTTGACCTGGAAAACATTGTTTCATAATGTGCAAGTTTGGCTTTCTTGATAATAGCGTTTAAATTATTTATATTGTTTAAATTCATTGAACAAGTCGCCGTCTTTGCATTTTATAAATTTGTGGAACATACAATTTTTCTTCTAGATGCGTTTTAATAAGGCGGAGTCAATCCAGGGCTTTTTAATTTTCCGATTGCATTTTTTTACACCCTTTCAGCGGAAATGCATCATTGTAGCAACTAAGAAAGACCCGAAGAAAAACCTCGTACGCAGAATTTGCATCCTGCTATAGGTACACATTTCAACAGCCAGCCCGCTCAACTAAAGAATGAAAATAGCTTCAGGAGCAGTCATTCACCACCCTATTTTCAAGCCTGCTGCGTTTATAGTTCGTGGTTAGGGTGTGTTCTGTGCCAAATAATATGGGCAGATGGTCACTGATGTCGCATGATATTGCCCCAGCTTTATAATCTGACGCATTCAGATTTGAAACACATATATCTACAGAAGTAGAACTTTGTGACGTAATTCGGGTTGACTTGGTAATATCATTTTCGCAGCCATAAGGGGAAAGCAGATTCATCAAGTCGCGCGCAGAAGAGTCGTCAGCCAACGTGTCGATGTTTACATCTCCCAAGAATTAATACAATAGGTTATTACATTTTCTAAATGCTCTATTAAATGCCGCTTGTATCCAGTCGGTGCTCTGTACAGGTCAGCAACTAAAAACGTGCTGGTTTTCACCGTTAGGCACTCTATATCCCTATTCATAACTGTGCACTCATCAACAATATGATATGCGTACTTTCATAGTAGATAAATAATCAGGCCACCGCCTCTACCAGTTCTGTCTAATCGTATTGTCATGTAATCAGCAAAAGAAGGGAACGGCTCATCTTTGCTTAACCATGTTTCTGTGAACATGAAAGCATCAAAATTAACTTGCAGGGATTTTAGCCAAATGTCCAGCTCATCTTGTTTGTTCCTCACGCTACGTACATTAAAGTGTAATGAGGAAAAACATTGGTGTAAATAACGAAGACTTGATTTTAGTGCGGACGATTCAGTAATGAAAGTGGCTGAGTTGAGCATCATACTGATTAAATGAAAAGCCCGGACCAACATAATGATGTCTAAGATTATTTGATGCGGGCGATATCATCTTTGTTTGCAATTCGAATGGCATCGGTCTGTTCATATTTCCGTCCCGAAATTTTACCCGAGCTTAATCAGACTTTGTTGTTAGCCTATCAAAAGATGGCACATACCCACACTGGGGGATCGGCCAAGAATCGGGTGGCTATTCACCTGAACGCAGTTAACAAAAAGGAAAAGCACGTGGTAGCGCAACACCGGTGAATTCTTCGTCATGAACAGAAAAGGGATGAGAGTTTTGATTTCAAAATTATAAGAATAATAGTGAAGAGAGGGATTGAATAATAATTTCCATCAGGCCTTTGTCTTTTCCGCAAGGGTAGCACCAAGAAGTTGCTTGTTTTGTCGTGTTAATTGCTCATTCACGTAAATGGTAGTGTTGCCTGTTATCTCAAATCCCACATCTTCAGATGACAGCTTCTTTTTTTTTGATTGGCAAGGAACGTGTTGCGCTTGGTTAGCGTTATGAACCGTACAATAATGTTCTTAAACTCTCTGCGGGCCGTCGGCACCCGATGGGAGATGTCGATATCAGTATCAGTTACCGAATCACCCACAAGTTCACCGATCTTTTTTATCACTGTGGTCGAGTCGAGCTCCTCAGGCGCACTCCTAATTTCATGGTTATTACTTCGCTGATATCGTTCGAGCTCGTCGACTTTCTTTTCAAGTCTCTCGTTTTCTGCTTTGAGATGTTGATTCTGAGCCGTTCACACTTTTATTTCTTCACCTAACGCCTGGATGTCGCCAGTAATCGCCTTACCTTCAGCACAGGTAACGGTACAGAAGCGCAGGCTATATTTGATTTCCCTCATTTCAACCCGCATTTCCCTGCGGAAGTCAGAAAACACACTTGCGAGTTCCTTTTCTTCTTTTTTTGTCATCATGTGCCCGCGTGAAAAAGTAGTCAAAACAAAAATAATAGTTTTGTTTTCGCTAGTCCGGCAGCAGGGCAACAAGTAAGGTAATTACTATAACGTCTCAAGGTCGTTTGTGCTTATATGTAACGATATACAGGATAACATAGTCGCCCTGACAGCTGCGTGCACTGCTGCCGGACTTAAGAGAGAAGCAGGGATTCCACGATTATGTAGGCAGCCGGGCACGCTGCTCCGTCAGCGCAGGCAGAGATGAGGATGGGCAGTAGGACGCACGGGCGTCACGGTGACCAAAGGGCACAGGCAGTCTGCGTCGTTGATGGCCAGCCGTTGCGTTGATCATTCCGTTGATCCAGCGGTTGCGTTGATCGTCAAGAAGGTGACGAGATTCAAGAACAAATGTTAGTCGGAATATTCATGACACTTTCAAATGATTTAGCTAGGACAGCTGGTGAGGGCAATTGGCCTGTAACTGCCAGGACATGATGATGGTTTGCCAGGCTTCAAAAAATGTAAAATGTACTACGATAGCTTTCTTCCAAGCGTCGGGTATTTTCCCGCTAGATAGATGGGCAAGCATGGTGTAGTGTATATTTTCTGGGCCTTCTGCTGTCTGTTTGCCTGCAGGCAATACTCTCTTTAGTTCCTCTATTGTAATTCTCATGCTACAATGTTCATTCATGCCTGCTCTTATGGGAATGTTTTGTTTTTCTGCTATGGTTTTGTATTTTTTAAAAGTTTCTGTGTAGTTGGAAGGACTTGAAACAGCAGCGAAGTGCTCACTTAATATGATTGCCTGTTCTTGTAACGTTGTTTGTGTACCTTAGGTGTACAGAAGTGGAAAAGTGTAAAGAGAAATGTCACCACTGAATTTTCGGAACTAAAACTTCGGATCCCACAACTTCTTTGCAGGCTGTGAACTATTCATTTCAGATACATATTTCCTCCAGGTTGTTTTTTCGGAATTTCTGCGAATACGATGTGCACTGGCCAGGGCCTTTTAAAAGATTACACTTTCTCTGCAGTTGGGTACCTTCGAAATACTCCCCATGCTTTGTTTTGTGGTTTTTTTGCCAGTCTCCGCTCCTATGTCCTCCAAGCCTTGTAATCTTTTCTGATTTGTCCTTATGTTGGCGGCATCGCTATTTTTGCAGCAGAAATTATACAGGTGGTAAATTTTTCATTTATTTCATCTATGCTAAGTCCAAATCGGATTCTTTATGTAATGGTTCATTTTCGGTAAACACCGACCAGTCAGCTAGCTGGAGTTTCCAGCGCTGGGGTCGTGCTGAAATGTTTTCGATTGAGGGTGATAATTTTAAAACTTTGCGTCACTTCCTCGGGGATATTTTAAAACATCACAAGTAATATCGATAAGAACTGATGGTGATACGAGAGCTAAAACAAGTAAGCTCAATTTCCCCGAGCTATGAAAGCAATATGTGGTTTCTCCGGTGTTAATTAGACATATGTGGTTTGTAAGTACCAGGTCATCAATTATTCGGCCTCTGGAGTCTGTGCGCTCACTACCCCAAAAGAAAGAGTGAGCATTAAAATCCCCAACTACCACTTGTGGTTCCTGTAGTTGATGGAAAAGGCTTTCCAAATCGTGAATAGTAACTGTGAGGTGTGGTGGTATATATACAGAGCGTATTGTTAATTTTTTGTGTGTAACTACACTGAGTGCCACAAACTCCAAGTTCGTTTTCAATGGTATTTCTCATGTAGGGACGCCGCTTTGCGTTATAATTGCGACGCCACCTGAGAGCCTGTTCGCCTGTTCTCTATCTCGTCAAAAAATTTCGAATTTTTTCAAGATGTTCTTGTGTCTTGGAGCTAGGTTTGTCTCCTGAAGACCTAGACCAATACATGACGTTGACTTTAGTATGTCTGTAATGTCTGTGTAGTTCTTCAACATTCCTCTACAGTTCCATTGAACCAAAAATGCCATATTTAAGTGTGTTGGGTGTTGGAGAAGATTAGCTTTCAGGAATCATTATTCTCGGTTTTCCTTATCTCTCCATAGAGTTACGCTGCCCCTGCAACACAGAAGTGCTGTGGGTGGTATCCATCGCCTCCCTGGAGGCGCTGGACTCCCGTGAAGCTACGTGTGTACGAGTGGTAGGCCTCTCCCGGTTGGAAAAAGCCTTGTTGGCTCCCGACTCGGAAGTCGGCAGGCGCTCTCTCGGAGTTGGCGCGGCAGCTTTCGCTGCCTCTGCCAGGTGGGTGGATAGCTTTGCCGCGGTCGCACACGGTGCGGCCTGGGCAGGCGTTGAAAACCGGTGTGGTGCACCACCCCAACCCACCGCATCGGCGAAGTTCAAATTGGGAGCTATGAAAAATTTGCTGGCTGTGACGCGTCGCCTTGATTCCTTGAATGTGATGTTATGATGTGTTTTGAGAGTTATTATATCCTTTTATACTTTCCATTTTGAGCAAGATCGTGAGTAGGCTGGGTGATCCTCGTAACAGTTTGCACAGTGTGTAGGAGCAGTGCATTAATCAGGGATGTGATCGCTTGAGGACCATCTAGCACATTTTTCTTGACCACGGCAGCTCTCTGAGCCATGGCCTAATCGTTAGTACCTGAAGCAGCAGCGGGGGTTAGGGATGCATGTTCGGACTGATATCTATGTGTAGCCTGCGTCTATTGGGTCAGGCAGTGTGCGGGAGGCAAAGATGAGAACTAGGTGCTTAGTAGAGATTTCCTTGTTTTCGGTTTTTCATTCTGTGGACATTTGGTACAGGCTGTTCCTTTTGCCCTTCTAATATTTCTTCCTTTGTCAGATAGATGAGGTCATTGTCTGATATTACGCCGCGCACAGTATTAGGCGACCGGTGGGGTGTTACAGTGACTGGTTTTCTCCAAACGCGATAATGTTTGAGAGTTGGGGCAGTTAAACTTTATCGTGTATCTCAAGTAATAGGTCACCAGTGGCTAACTTCGTCGCCTTGTAGCCAGGGCTCAAAGTTTCTGTGAGTCTCTGTTCAACGAGAAAAAGAGACATCATTCGTGCTGTTTTTTCGTTTGATTTCCTGTGCATTATGTGGAATTTGGCAAGAGGTCATTTCTTTTTGTTCAGAAATTGTGATGTCACATCTTCAGTCTGCCTTTTTATTTAAGATGGCGATCATTTTGTGATGGGGAAGGAGCTATAAATTGTGGTTGTTCTTCGGCCGCAGGGCCAACCGCCCACCATGGAGCCCAACAAGGGGACGGAACAGGAACTTGGGAGCAAGTCCTGACCACGCCAGATGTACACCGCCGCTACAACCCAATCTGAAGTAACTCAGAGTAGTTACTCACGCTGGGTGTTGGGACTTTGAGGTTTTCCCGTAACGCTCGCCACCCCTTATTGTGACAGAGCGTCGCCAGCTCTCTAGTCTGTAGCGAAGACTCCGAGTCAGGCGTCGATGAGAACAACAAAAGGGATTTTATACATTATGTACAGAGCATCATACAGGACGAGATCGGCACGGGGGCCGAGAACTAACAGCAAACGCGACTGTTCTCGCACGGCAACGTCCGGTGAGGCTCTAACGCGTCACACATCACACTCCAATCATGAGCGGCACACTCAGCACGAGCTCGGAAGATCGGAGTCCGGAGTCTGTCCAGGCGGCAGCGTTGGGGCTTATATAGCCCCGAGAAACAGTCGTCACACAAACGAACCAATAAAGAGCGAGCACTCGACAGTCGTCCGAGAGGTCCAACCAGCGACCGCGCTGGCCACCCGCTTTAAGTTCGCGGCGCGCCGTGACACCCAGGGGGAAAGGGAACCGGCGCCTGGCTGTCTAGCAATGTTGCAACACGTTTGCACATGTCGCTCGCCGATGCTTGTCAAGGGAGCGTTAGGGCGCTGTTGCCTTGCGGCGCAGAACCGGGCTTGTTCAAGGGCGTTCGCAGGAGAAATTGTGCATCTGGTAAATGTGGAGTCCGGGCTGTTTGACCGCGCACAACAAGGGTTAACCCTCGCCGCCAGGAAGGAGGAAAAGTAATTAGGAGACGCCAGGAGAGTTATGAAGGGATAGCAAAGAGAAAGATGAAGGGGATGACAGGAAAAGGCGAATGCCGATTGCCCCCGATTGAGTCATCCCGGAGGTGCCGTCTATAGGAAGCTGGGGCCAAAGTGGTGTGTTGCCTCCGCCGAGGGGCCTTAAATGTCCAAACGCTCGGCACGAGCTCAACCACCAGGAACCCCTTTTGCACGGACACGGCGATGCCACGGACGACTAAGCGCGGGTGCTCGGGTCCGTGGTGATGCACTGTTCACCACCATACCCCTGCGGGGATGCCCCTGCGGATGCTCGGGAACCCGTGGTGTCGCCACTCACCAACGCCTGCAAGCTGCAGACGCCCCCCTGCTGGGATCTAATTAGAAGCTCGGATGTACTTGACGACATGGATGAGTAGAATTAGGATACACACTCCTGAATAGTGTGAAGCCTTTGATTAACAGAAAATTTTAAACCTTTAACGGCATCAATAACATGGAAAAATGTTCGTCCAAAAGTTCATCAAACCTCTGTGCACGTGGCATTGACCCTCCCCCCCCCCTACCGCGAAAGCAAAAATCGTCTTGATGTGGAATGGGTTATGTACGTGGAGAGAAGAAAGAAAAAAATGGCTGCGGTGTAGCTCTGCTAAACACTAGTTGAATTGCGAGAGCTTCCTTTCCTCGACCCGTTGTCTACACAGCGTCTCATTTCGACGCTTTTGAGAACTCAAACCGGTCTCTTCTTTAGTTGAAGAGTCACTACGGGACGTGGCAGGACTTCTAGCCGCATCTTCGTTACGACGCTTCTCGAGTAGTGCGGTGCGATCTTCTGGCGTCTTTTGAGCGCGTTCTCTTCCTCGCTTGCTTCTGTCGTTGTTGCGACTTTTCCGCGCTCTAGATAGCTTCTAGAATAACCTGAGGCGAAGCGCATATATATATATATATATATATATATATATATATATATATATATATATATATATATATATATACATGTGTGTGTGTGTGTGTGTGTGTGTGTGTGTGTGTACCCCGCGAGATGCGACACCTCCTCTTCCTCTACCGCAGTGGAGCATATCTGGTGTAGCTAGCGGCGACGGCAGCAGTGTCGACGGCGGCGCCATCTGTTGGAGCGCGGCTGCGGTGTTGCTAGGCAACGGCGGCGCAATGTCGTTCTTCGCCGACAGCACGCTCCATACGGCTGAAGTGCGCGACGAGCCGAAATGGCTCGCGGGCTGGCATAGTAAACCTTTTGCCTTAAAAAGCGAAAATTGGGGTGAGGTGAACGACACATCCGCGATATTTGAGAGCTGAGGAGAGTCATGTTCGCACGTGGGGTAAGGAGATAAAGACACGAAACACATCGTGCACACAGCTCTCAGTCACGCGAAAATAATGGTTTTAGGTGCACTACGTGGACGACTTCAGGCCGTTGACGCTTAGGGCCGACGACCACTGTTCCATCGGGAACAATTTAGCAGTTGACTCTGTTCAAGCGGCGTAGGACTTTGCACGAGCCGAAATATCTATGGATAAGCGTTTCGCACGGCCCATTGCGGCGCACAGGTGTGCACACCCGTGCCTGGTCACCCGGCTCATAGAACACTTCCCTGTGCCGAAAGTTATAGTGCCAAGCATCGACGGACAGCTGGTCATTGATATGCAAGATGGCAACTGACGGGCTTGCTCTGCTCGTTCCATGATGTTGCCTGCTTGAGGGGGTACCTTTGCATCGCCGTACAGCAGCATCGCGTCCAACATCATGCGGACCTCCCTGCCATAGCCGATACGGAGCGGGGTAAACTGGGTGGTTTCCTGCGTCGCTGCATTATCTGCGAAGGTGACGTACGGCAAGATCTCATCCCACGTTTAATGTTCAACATCACCGTAAATCGACATCATGTCCGCTAAGTTTTAGTTAGCCGTTCCGTTAGACCATTGGTTTGGGGATGATACGCGTTTGGTCGATGAGCAGCATGGCTAAGCGTTAAGACATCACGTAAGAGCCGGGCTGTATGTGTCTTGCCTCAGTTAGTAATAAAGGTCGATGGGGCGCCGTGTCTGAGCACGAAGTACCTCGCGCAAGGGCCTCCGTTTCAGCGCAACGGGTCAGGTAGTCTGTGGCGACTACGATCGACTTGTGGCCGGTCAACGAGATAGGGAATGGCCCCAGAAGGTCCATGCCGACTCCGTCGAATGGTATTTGAGGCGGCTCGATGCACTGATTCTGAAGCAGTCCGGGAGCCTTGAGCGCCGGTTTTTACCGCCGCTCGCATTGCCAGCATGTCTATACATAACGCTTGACGGTTGAGGTGAGCTGCGGTTAGTAATAGTTGCGTCGGATTCGGGATAAGGCGCGTGTAACACCAAGGTGGCCGGAAGTCAGTTAATCATGGCAGGCAAGGAGGACGCCGTCCCGTAAACCAGACGGTATGACGAGCAGGTAAGTTGTGGGACTGGAAGTAGGATTCTTTTTATAAAGCACCCCGCTGCACCCGCCGCGGTGGCTCAGTGGTTAGTTCGTTCGGCTACTGATCAGGAGTTCCCGGGTTCGAACCCGACCACAGCGGCTGCGTTTTATTCAAGAAAAACGCTAAATCGCCCGTGTGCTGTGCGATGTCAGTGCACAATAAAGATCCCCAGGCGGTCGAAATTATTCCGGAGCCCTCCACTACGGCACCTCTTTCTTCCTTTCTTCTTCCACTCTCTCCTTTATCCCTTGCCTTACGGCACGGTTCAGGTGTCCAACGATATATGAGTCCGATACTGCGCCATTTCCTTAACCCAAAAACCAATTATAGTAATATAAGCACCCCGCTGCGGAAGCAGAACGATCACAGCCCACGAGCCATGTACCGTGGTATCTCAGGGTGCCCACCTTCTAGATGTTCTATGAGCATACGCAGCTTAAGCCAATTGGCGTCGGCACGCTGTCTGGAAACGAGCTCAGATGTGCTGACCGCTCCAAGGAAGCTATCGTCGTCATTGGTGTCTTGTGGAGGAGGTTCGACGGGAGCGCGTGACAGGCGATCAGCTTCGGTGTGTTTCCGGCCGGACTTATAGCTGAAGGTGAAATCGAATTCTTGTAGCCGTAATGCTCACCATTCTTTTCCGGTGGCAGAGTAGTTCAACTCAGCGCGGCATAGTGCGCGGCTGGCGTAGGCAATTACTTTGTCGACATCGTCTTGCCGCTGGACTAGAACGGCTCCAAGACCGACGTTGCTCGCATTCGTGTGTACCTCCGTGTTGGCATCTTCGTCGAAGTATGCTAGGATTGGCGGCAAATATTCATTAATAATGATCCGAGACTGCGTTCCTTCATTTCTGAATTTCAATATGGAGCCTATCATTAGAATCTCGAACGTTACTTGACATGCACGAGTGCAAGCTGGATACACACGCCTCAGAAGCGCTAAGCCTGTAATTAACAGAAAATGTAAAAGCTTTAAATGCAGCAGTAACATAAAAAACGTTCATCCAAAACATCAGTAAACATCTGTGCTACAGTGGGTTGTATTGAATAGCAATCGACTGAATAGGATGGGTGGTAGCGCACTGGGAACAGATACTGCGGATTTCAGACTGAGATGCCATATGTTTTTGAGAGCGCCCAGATTTGTTTTCACATCAAAATTGAGAAGCCTGCTGGCAGTATTTAAAACTTAAAAGTAAATTGAAACATACAGAATACCATGGCAGCATTCGTGTGAAGGAGGAAGCCGCAGAATATATTGGTCGTCAGAAGAAATGCATCGTTGACAACGTAACATACCTGATGGGTGAACAAACAACTGAAAAGCACTCTGCCCTTGCCGCTGACGCCCCGCCTACTAAAGGAGGAATATGTCAGCGACAGTTTTGTAGCAGAGATTGTTGGCGATGCGGACCTTTGCCTGTTCAAAATTAGGGGATGAATCGGGACATTGCCGTCGTGGCACGAGGGGCTTTTCCCGATCCGAGGCTGTCATACACAAGAGAGAAAGCTCAATTCTTGTAGGGGCCAGCCCACATGTCCTGAGCTCGGCATGGAGAAACGTCACGACGCGTAATGCTTTATAAGGAGCAAGATGTGTGCGTGTTTCAAATGCATACAAATGGCACAATTACACTCGCACTGACTCTATAAACTGACTGAAGTAGCATGCTAGGCTAACAACCAGGCAAACCTCGTCTGTATTTATTAAAATCACTGCTCCTCTATAAACCGAATGACTTCAATTACACGCCGTTTTGGACCCTGCTTTTGTAGAAAAAGTGAAACACATTTGTACTAATGACTTCTTAAACGCGCCTTAAATGTGGCAAGTATCAGGGCCTAAGTCTAAAATACGTATTACAAGCTTGCAATACAATTAAAATAAGGCAGTAATCATTCATTGGCAGGCACGCAAGCGCAGCCGTCCATGTAAAGAAGGAAGCGAGACAGCTTTCTCAGAAACATCGCAGGTAAAAAAAGGTCATCCTGATCCGGGTTTCGAACCCTAACCACCGCTTTAACGGAGCAGTCGCTCTAACAGCGGGAATAACATAGTTGAGTAGGGTGAGAGCGACTGGTTTCGGTGAAGCAGTGGTTCCGGGTTCGAACACCGCATTAGGACGATTTTTTTACGATCTTTCAAAGAATGTTGTAAATCTTTCCTTCGTAGCCGAGTGGCGGCGCTTGGGTAGATGCCATAGAGATATTACCCCCTCATTATAATTTTACTCCTTCTTAGCGAATTCCTCTAAATCGTTTGACTACGACTGGGACAGATTTCAAAACTAATTCAAGAACCATAATGAGGCAGTGGAAAGGAAAAAAAGGCTCAAGAGGTAAACAAGTTTTCGAATTTTATTTTTGCTTATTATCGGTCGCGTTAGTCTTTACACCAATGCTTGTTAAAACTCAGAACGGGAAGTAGACATAAGAGCGGAGCAGAAAAGTACGCTGCATGGTTTGTTTTATTATGCGATATTTTTCAGCACCCAAAAACATTGTCCACCGGTGCAGAGCTATCCGCTTGCCGTGTTTGCCGGCTGTTGAAAGTCGAACATGAGTCCCAGTCTTTCAAAACGGTTAAGTTGCCTTGAGAACCTGAATCAAGTGCACACGCGGCATAGGACGCATCTCTCGCCCCATCTCTTGGCGCTGCGGCGCACCTCGCCGCGCTCGTATTTCTTGCGGCTGCCGCCTGATGCCAGTGCCCCTGCGACTCGTCAACCAGCTTTGGTTGCTCTTACGCATAGGCTGTGTTAACCGGCGACATTAACAGGTGACGCTAATTGGTCATTTTAACTCAGTCGATGTCGTCCGTTCAGCAGCCTACTCTGCGCTGCGAAGCGATCATAAAAGGAGTCATTTAATCGCACTCAACCAAAGCTGCTTCGCGGCCGAGGTGTAGCATGCCCGCCACACCACAGAAGGGGACGCTTTTCGAGTGGCGGCTCGATGATTTTTATTCTCAGTGCAACTGCATTTCTTCAGTGACCCCCTCCCCCCTCTCCCGATCAAAGATAATTACCGTCGCACTGCTGGACCCAGGATTTTTGCCACAATGGGACCTGTAAAGCTATGGCGTGAGAACGATGCGGACACGTGCTGCATGACGTCGGATGTTAACGGCACGGCACCGTCACCGGTGAACTCAAAAGGAACTACCAAGCTCTGTGCCCGTGTTGCAGTCGCCTAACCCAATCAAAGAATGCTCAGGACACTGAAAATGAAATCAAAACTTGCCGGGTGATAGAAGCGATTGTGGCGAAGGGTATAAGTCATTCTCCTGAATTTTTGCTCTCCCGCTGTGGTTCTAATTTCCCTTCGTTTTGTGTGACTCGGCCCTTGCTGCTCATATAACGCTGGTGATTTCACATCTCTTAAAATGCCGTCTGTCATTATGTGTGGTGCGTTTGGAAGCGGGCAAATTCTGGTAAAGACGATATCTAAAGCACGGCAGGATACGCTTGCAACATTAGCTGCGGTTTTGAAGGCTGCGCCTACGCACAGCCCAATGGTCTAAACGAGCGGCCTGCGAGGCTGTTCTGTTCACGCCGCCGCGGGTTTGTGGAACATGCACAGACAATAGAAATGCTAGAACAATTATTTTATTTTGACTACATATCTTGGACAAACAACTTTCCACCGCTCTTGAGATGCGTTGAGTCGCCTTGCGAAACCTGCACATTGATGTGCTCACATTTGCTCACGTAATCGTGACAACGAACGCCAAATGAAGGCATGCGTGACAGGCGACATACTGAAATAACTTTTTTCTAGAAAAACATATGAGAGGCCTCAGTGTAAACGAAAAAAATAAATGCCGCTCTTTTTTTTTGCGCCTGGCTGGCAGACGAGGGATACATTGTTTTGTTGCTGGAACACTGAAATGAGAATTTTGTGCAACAGCACTCAAAAGAACGGCAAAAAAAAAACGGTGTTATCGCTTCGAGCCACCGAAAGAAATGAAATGCCTTCGCCGGATCGCCATAGGATTTAAAGCCAAAAAAGCAACTTCGCTTCTCGTGGTCAGAAAAAAAGTGCGAAAGATAGAAGCAATACCCATAAAATGACTACTATCAGTCAGCATAAACCTTCCATGAAATTCACAATCACCTCAATCCAATGAGGCATGAATAATAAAAAACAGCAGAACAAAGCATTTAAATTCGTTGTCTCAATATTGGAGAGACCGAGGAATGATGCTTTCAGAGCCTGGTCACAGCTTTTCCAATCAAATGAGGCGAAAACACCGGGGCTGTTAAAGACGTCCACCATTTTCTGGGATTTAATGCTCGGAAGCGTGTCTTGCCCCATACAATTCGTAGGGAGGCGAATGTATTATACAAGCTTTGAATTCTAGGCGAACTTTTCCTGCTAGCGCCAATGCGAGCATGTCTGAAGGCATGGTGTTGATGTCTGCTTGTTTGCCAACGGGTTCAGAAGCGGCGTGGGCCGCAGTTGTGCGGCCTCGGAACGGAAACATGGTCATGCGTCTCACAGAGGACACTGCGGTCGGCGGAATATGCGGATTCCGTGTACAATTTCAAGCAACCACCGTCAGGGCTGAACAATGGGGGCACGATGACACTCAAGGGCTCCCATGCGACGCCAGGTATCCAGCTATGCACATGGACTGACTCTGTGGTAGGGAACAGTCGGCACAGGTCGCGCATCAAGCGTGGCGATTGTCCTGCCGCTATCCCCGCCGACGCGACGCAGAGCCACCGCAGGCGTGGTGCGTTCCTCGGTCCTCGGGTGAGCAAGGATTGATCCAAGGGGATAACCCTGCTCTCCAATTTCAGGCTTGATATGTGGCATGGCCACATATCAAGATACTGTAACGGCCCCGTGCGCTGCAAAGTGTGTGCTGGCCCCCCCTCGCACAAAGAATGCACTTCGAGAGCGCAACCTAAATGCGCTAACTGCGGTGGCCCACACCCTGCTTCCTATGGAGGGTGTTATAAAAAGAAAGCAGCCACAGTTGATCGCACGGCAGAGCAAACACAAAGGAAACCCCCTAAGCGCCATGAACCACCACCTAACCCCGACGTGGTTTTCACGACTACGGCAGCTCTTTCCGAGAATCAGTCAACACAGCGTGGCAGAGCAGCTTACAAGACCTACGCAGATGCGGTAAAAAAGAAGCGTGGGAAGTCCGTTGGTTCTTCTCCTTCATCAAAGCTACTGCAACGCACTACACAAGACCCAACAAACAGCGTCGCTTGCTCTGACCCTAGGGCGCCACAACATGACAAGATCAGCGGCAGGCAGCAGACCGGAAGCTCTGAACAAGATGTCACATGCCTACTGATTCCGATGCTGTTTGCAGCCATCAAGGCTCTTATCCGTGCAAACCCCTCGTCAGGAAGACTCCCAGAAGTAGAAGCTGTCCTTGCAATGGAGCCGTTGGTGTCGGTCTCCTACGCTCCGCAGGGGCGTAATACCACACTTCAGTAATCATGGCTTCCACAGCGAGAACTTCACCGCTGCTGACAATCCACAACATCTTTCGTACATGCCCCATTTTCCAGTGAAACGCTCGCGGGCTACTCTCTAAACTCTCAGATTTCCGACAGCTCGTGCGAGCGTACCGCTTCCCCTTCATAGTCATCTGTGCATCACGCGTCGAGGAAACTTTCCGACTCAATGGATACTATTTCCATCATTCACAACGACCAGATAACGTCAGCAGATTGCTGATAGGCTTTCGCAAGGATATCCCGGCCTCACCGGTTGATGTCCAGCCTCACAGCGACAATGAATACGTATGCGCTGTCATAGTTATTGCCTTACAACAGTACACTCTCATTGGAGTATATCTTGAGCGAGGCACGCCATTTGATGCTTTGAGACTTGAAGACTTGATAGCAAGGACGCCCTCTCCGCATATTATTTGCGGAGACTTCAATGCTCATAATGAAATTTGGGGCAGCTTACATACATGTGCCCGAGGTGCCAAGCTTGCAAAACTTCTCTCCAAGCATTCAGTTCAGCCATTAAATGACGGCAGCATCACCTACCTCCGAGGCCCGACGACTACCAGCAGCATCGACGTGACATTTGTAACAAATTCATTCGCCCACAACTTTGGCTGGTGCACTGATTTGGAGACACATGGAAGCGACCATTACCCAATCCTCATATCTGCTTTCCATGCGCAGAGGAACCCAAAGAAATTCCTTATAAAATCTACAGACTGGGGCGCATACAAGGACGCTGTAAGCAGAGGAGTTACTGCGGCAACTCGCATTGAGGAATTAGCATCGACAATTGCGTATTTCCTGAGGGCGAGTACACAACTTACAGCTAAAAATGATAACCTACCTTCAAATGATGACACATTCCAAAGGCTTTGCGCTATACGCAGGTGAGCTGAAAGGAAAGCTCTGCGCACAAAAAGCCTAGATGACCTACGTGCATGCCGACGGGCACAACGTCACATTCGACGCTACATGGATAAACTCAGTCGGCAAAAGTGGCGTGACTTTTGTTCTACGCTGGATGTGCGTAAACCAGTAACCAATATTTGGGGGATAGTTAGAGGTATGCGCGCGCCACTTCAACAACTCCACCCCTTCGCTGCACTCTCCCTTCACGAACAAAAATCTATAAAAGAAGTCTCAGAAGAATACTGCAAGCTGCTGTCGGCAGGGTCAGGGCATTCGACACTCTCCGCAGATGGTCAAACAGGCATCCCAAAGGCGGCAGTGCCAGCGTTAGACCTGCCTTTCACAATGTAAGAACTATCCACAGCTATCGCGGAGACAAACAGGAACACGTCTCCGGGTCATGATGAGGTGACCTATGACGCCATTGCAAAGCTACCCCACACCTCCCGTCTTCGACTCCTGGAGTATTACAATTCTTCCTGGATGGCTGGTGAGGTCCCCACGGAATGGAAGCTGGCGAAAATCGTGCCCGTTTTGAAACCCTGTAAGCAGCCAACAAGCTACGCATCATTCCGGCCCATTTCCCTACTGAGCTGCGTAGGTAAGCTCATGGAGCGCATGATCTGCAAGCGCATAACTTGGTTCCTAGAAAGCCGAAATGAGGTCCCCCAAGAAATGAACGGGTTCCGTCAAAACAGGTCTGCGACTGACAATATCATCGCCCTCGTCTCGTCAATTGAAGAGTACCTTCATGCTGGGTACATCCCAAGAGCCGTTTTCCTAGACATCAAGGCCGCTTTTGACTCCGTCTTTCACCATGCAATTCTCGCAGCCTTTGGCAGTCTTGGCCTTGGAGGAAGGCTATACAAGTGAATTGGGCATTATTTAAAAGAACGACAAATTTATACTACCACTCCAAACGGTCCAACACGCTTTCACGCAGTGGAGAGGGGCGTACCACAGGGAGCGGTGCTTAGCCCTCTCCTGTTCAATATTGTCCTTATTCACATAAGAAGACACCTTCCGCGAGGGGTCCGCATAACAATTTATGCTGATGATATCTGCATCTGGACCGCGTCACGTTCGCGCTATATTACCCAGCAACGTCTTCAGAGAGCACTATTGCACATTTCGATGTACCTGGCTTCCAGAGGTCTTCGTCTCTCGCCAGAAAAGAGTGTTGCAATGGCGTTTACAAGAAAAACGATGACCCGATATCCGCTGCTCCTAGGCGGACGATCGCTGCCATATGTGCGATCTCAGCGATTCCTGGGTGTTGTAATCGACCATAATCTGTCATGGTCACCTCAGATCAAAAACCTCCGTGCGAGGATTACTGCAGCATTGCAAGTGTTCAGGTTCATGGCGGGAACAAGGTGGGGTAGCAACTGCCGATCAATGCTTCTGCTTGAAAAAGCCTACGTTGAAGGAACCTTGCGCTACTGTCTACCAGTGCTTCAAAAATTATCTACATCAAGCAATAAGACTCTCAATGCCGCACGGAACAACTGCCTGCGAATATGTCTTGGCCTCCCAAAGGGTTCCTCTGCATCAGGAACAGTAGCGGAGGCAAGATGTCTCCCACTAGAGGTAATTGCCGCCCAGGAAACTATGCGTACCCATCTCCGTCATGTCCTGCAAGGGAAGAAGCACTTCCTACACCGTGTCCACCTAACTCACAGCAACTCTAGCTTTGGCCAGGCAGTGCAGCTCCTGCCCCTTCCTACTATTAATCAGCCTCAGAAACTACTACCTCTGGCCTTTCCTCCATGGACACTCTCTCCTCTAAAGGTGAAGAAGTCTGTTCCAGGTGTGAATGCAAAGAGCCGCATGCCACAGGCAGCACTTCTGCAAGCTACTCTCGCCTACTTAATCGAAGAATATACGCAGCACACCCATATCTTCACCGATGGTTCAACTACTAAAGAAACTTCTTCTTGTGGCCTTTATGTGCCCTCAGGCCACATAACAGGCCATGCCCTTTCTTACCGGCTGCAGCGGAGAACCTCCTCTACAACAGCTGAGCTTCACGGCATTAAGGAAGCTGTTTCTTACATCCTGCGCCGAACCGCCGGCCGTTGGGTTATCTTCACCGATTCAAAAGCATCTCTGCAGATCCTGGCCAACCTGCTGAAGAAAACGAATCACCAGCCAGTTTCCCTGGACATTGGGTATATCCATCATTTAGCTATTGCCGCAGGCCACTGCATAACTTTTCAGTGGGTACCTGCTCACTGTGGCATTATGGCTAATGAAAAAGCAGATGAAGCGGCCCGTAAGGGCCATCAACATCAGAGATACATTCGAAGTTTTCTCATGAAATCTGATGCGTCCCAAATGGCTAAAAGTTTTGCGTACGAAGAAACGTATCGGCTTTGGAGTTTGCCGTCACATCAGTACAAATTTCTTCACTCAATCGACCCATATCTTAGATCAAGACTCTCACCCAGAATTCCTCGACAACTCGAAACACTTTATCACCGACTTCGTCTGAATGCTGCATATACAAATGGCCTGCGATACCGTTTTGGACAAATGAACAGTCCGCATTGTGACAACTGTGCTTCGATAGAAACTGTGGAACATATCCTGCTTGAGTGCCCTGCGTATGCTAACGAGCGTGCGTACTATGAACATTGCATGCAGAAGCTCTGCCCAGTGCCCCTAACAATGGACAAAGTTTTAGGCCCCTTAGCCTGCTTCAGGCAACAGAGACTTGCAATGACCTTTCTTTTTACATATTTAAAAGCCATTGGACATCTCGATAAGCTCTGAATTGACTTGAAGGTTACCTTCATGCATTCTTCTTGCAGTGAACTTCGTCAGCCCATTCGTCGGACTATGCACTCCATCATCCCATAGGTAACATCAATACTCGCCACTGCATCCTTAGTACCCATTTCATGGCTGCATTTTATCTTCGTTTTTTTCCCACCTCTTCCACGCCGCTCTCCTTCAGTCTTTATCTCCCAAATTCCCCTCCCTACGCAGAGTAGCATGCCAGCGATATTGAAACGCCGGCTAAATTCTCTGTTTCTTCATTAAAGAGTCTCTCTCTCTCTCTCTGAGGTCCGATATTTATCCAAAGTCCTCCGTTAAGGCTCCCCTTTCAAAAATACTCTTTCACTCCCCCTGCGCAGTTCACGTGCCCACAAAGATGTGAAGCGGTAAATGAATTTTACGTTTTCTGACAATCAGTTTTCCTTTTCCTAGAGTGGTTGAAGTGTGCGCGCAACGCTTGATGACAGCCGCCAATACGCATTGCCATGAAACATTGTGTAAGAGATAACGCTCTAATTTGAGGCAAAATATTGATATCAGATAAAGCTCAGGATGCTGTCAGGTTATATTAATATGGCTATATTAATATATAACGCTCATATAATTGGGGGTAAATGCTCGAGATTTTGGATCATTATTGAGGGGATAAACGTAGCGCTAAATAAAAAGCAAGGACCAAGAACGCTGTTTGTGTCCATCTACATCAGAACTTGTATTTTTTTGCGCAACTTGTATTTGTTTGTATTTTTTATCTCTCATATTTTTACGCACGAATTTAAATCAACTGCGTTTGGGTACTTGCAAGTAGATATTCCATATTAATTTCGCTATCTTTATTACCTTACTTCATTAGTGGCACAAAAATGCGTCCTTTCGATCAGTTTGATGAAAACGAGAGAACGTGCGCTACTCGCGTTTTAAACACTCAGAAAGCTAGGAAATACAGCTGCATGCTTACATTTGTTTGGTATAGTGTACACATATATGCGTCAAGCATTAGCTGCTATATTTTTGACACACGTACATCTGTCTAGACTGCGCATAAAAAAGGGGTGGATTTGATGGAGGCAAAACGTAGAATGCCCGCGCGCTGTGAGATGCCAGCACTTAAAAGCCGCGGGTGGTTGAAATTGTCAGGAGCTCTCCACTCTAGCGTCCCTCATAGCCTGAGTGGCTTTTGAATTTTAAACCAGTTGAAACGAAAACAAAAAAAATTGGAGGAGAGGTATTCTGTAGATTTACTACGCTAGTGACACAGCACAAACACTACAGTGCTAGTCTGGACAACTTTCCAACAGTCCTTAAATCTGCAAGAGCCGCTATTGTTTCTTGAGTCGCATATTTCCCGAGTCCAAGGTTCAGGAGTCTGAGTTCACGACCCACGCAGCCCCTGAGGAAGTGCAGATTGCGGATGTGCGGCAGATCGCACAAGGTAAGACTCCTCAGAGGGCACAGTTGGCGCAGCCCCTCGAACACCTCTTCGGTGCACGTGGAAGGTTCGTTGCAGAAGACGCAAGTCAGAGGCCGCGCATTGAGAGCACCACGCACGTCTAGCTCCTCCAGCCTGAAGGGCGCCCTGGCGAGCGTTTCGAAATGGCCGCGGTGACGAAGGGCGCATGGCGGCAGGGTCAGTGCGCGTAGGCGGATAAGGCCGGCGTCAGCCAGAACGGAGCAGCATTCGAAGTTCGCTTCAAAATGAAAGGCAGCGAGATTCAGCTCTCTCAGATTGATGCATCCTCTGAGGAAGCGGAGGAAGATCAGGGCATCGTTGAACTTGCGGAACACATCTGGGCCGCTGTCTCTAGCGTCAACGCTCGCGTGTTAGGGAGCAAGTGGTAACGAGCCGCGGCTTCGAGAGTTGCAGGCACGTCGTCTTTGATCACAATAAAGATGTTCGAAAAATCTCTCTGTACTAAGTGTGGCGTCTTCCTGTCTAGGACCATGCTGTTCGTGGATGGCCTTGGATTGACAAACCTTTCACTGGGTCCTCAGCGGTCTGTGAGCGCCATTTTGAGCCCGAGTGCATATTGCGGGACGACATACACATGATAAATGGCTCCGAAGTGCAACTTCCCCGTGGGAAGCCGTCACTGGGATATGGTGCGGTGCCTACCCTCCTGCCTGACTGTCCGTCTTACCTTTCTGCCCGAAGAGCGAAACGGAGGCCAGAAAGAAGGCCATGGAGCAACAGCAAGCGACAGGACGCTAAGAATGAAAGAGCAGATGTCGCGCAGGAAGCGCTTCGTCAGTCTGTAACCGATGTTTCGATTTCCGAGCTGAACGCTCTAAATGAAGCTGCAGGCCCCACCGAGAGTGAGCCCTTCACATTTAACATGCTTCGAGGAGTGATGCTTCCCCCAAAGACCTGGTGCCGGATAAATTGCGACAGTGACGCCAGCGTGCTCTTCGCAACAACATCGATACGAAGAGACACCAAACTTGAAATTCTTCACGATAAATCCGTGCTGTTCCCTTTTGGATGCAGATGCTGGCCAGCAAATTTAGCTCCCATAGTGGCAGGCAGGAACTTGTTGATAAACTGCTCGATACAGGCAACATAGATGCAGCAAATGCGGTGCTCCCTAAATTACCCCCAGACCATTCCACTTGCACTGTGGCATCAAGTGACAGCCGGCTAATATTTTATATAGCTGGTTATGTGGCCAGGAAATGTGTCCTGAAGACGGGCTGTGAAAGCTACCTCAATTTGCTTTTGTTGACCAAAGAGGCGGCTGGGAACTTAAACCTAGCCCAGTCCACTCGCATGAAAGACAACGGTGGTCTTCTGTATCCCGCTTCTGCCCTGTACAAATTTGCAGCTAACCTAGAAAATGCTTTCACAACATGTTTTAGCCTCCTGGAACTACATGCAGACAGTATCATTGATATTGTAGATGTGGTTAAGGCAAAAACAGAGCTTCGACTTAATTCGCTGTCCAGAACACTGTGAGAAGGTTGCAGCCGAGCTCACTGCTTTTTACATAACAACCGCCTTCACTTTTTTATGAAAAGCATCAATAGCAGCAACAACCGGAAATACCAAGCTTAAGTCCCTGAAAATGAGTCTATGCACTTAGATTTGCGAAGCACCCTGTTAGGGTAGCTGCAATTAAGCCCAGCCTTTCCATGGGTGAAATTTCTATGTAACTTAATTTAGGCTGGTTACGCCAATAATGGGCCTGCCATCAAACCAATATTTGCTTCAGTTTTTCTTTTACATGTCCGCACTTGCCACCAAATGTATAATGCTCGCCTCCCGTGTATTATTATCAACCTGGCTTATTTCATGCATACACTGCAAGTAAAATTTTCCGAAAATTGGGTTGGAAATATATTCAGTCATGGGTAAAATTTTCTGAACAAAATGCGTTTCTGAGGCCGCTTAACCGTCTCAGGAAAAAACTGATTTCTTTATAAGACTAGATCACACGTAGGCGCGCGCACAGAAATGATTGAGAGGTGTAGTTCTCAATATTTAAGTCGCCGCAGTGGCTCAGTGGTTATCGTGCTCGGATGCTGACTAAAAAGACACCGGTTCGATCCCGGCCGCGCCGATCGCATTTTGATGGAGGCGATATGCTAGAGGCCCGTGTACTGTGCGATGTCAGTGCACGTTAAAGAACCCGGGTGGTCGAAATATCCAGAGGCCTCCACTACGGCGTCCCTAATCGCCTGAGTTGCTTTAGGACGTTATAACCCATGACACCAAACTATAATCGCAGATAAACAATATCAGCCTGGCAAAAGATGCAACTAGACAACTAACATCCACCGGCAAATCTGTGAGCCTCTCTCATTGCCCGGCGCCCGTTCTCGGTAGCAGACGGCATACGACGACGCGATTTTTCATCATCGCCGAAATGCTCAAAGGGGCACAGCAGGGGGAAAAAAGGTGCCTATGAGGTTACGTTGAAGCTATATGAAGCAAATGGCATGCATGTTTATTAACTACAGGCGTATTAATGCACCACACTGTAACAACGACTCGGAGAAACACACACAAGCTCCAGCGACGACGCCGCGACGCCGCTAGAAAAAGTTGCAGTGGCGCCACCTGGTGGTTTCTACGCCAAACGGCACGCCCGCGCCTTTCCGTTCGCGCCACTAGGATAGTATTCTAGTTCACTGTAACCATGGGCGAATGTCCGGACAGCGAAGAATATCTGTTACGGGTCCAATTGCAATTAGTTTAGGAAATGTGGCGGAGAGTTTGAAGGTTGCCTCACTTCCACCACCGGTTGGCCCGCTATTGCACTACCTCCGGGATCGGCCTTGTCCTTAGCGCGTCTTTACTATCCTGTCTTTCTTTCCCGTCTTTCAATTCTCCAACTATCTGCACGTGGTAGCGATTGTGGCTCGGCTTGAGCCAGTGAGCAGGCCTGTGCACTTTCCTTTTCTTTCTTCCTGGAAACAACAGACAGACAGACAGACAGTCTGTTAGCTGAGCCGCCGTTTAAGCTTATGAGAAGCGCGCCCGCTCGACTACCAGGAGAACACCACTCGACTAGCACCGGACCAGCGAGGCACTGTGCGCCAGTCTGCAGACGGCCCCGTCGAGCTCCTCAGGTCGTCTGACTGTCGCAGTGCCCGGTGAACAAATTGTGTTTTGCTTATTTGTCTCTCTGTGTTAGAGCACTTTAGGTGCAAAGTTTCTTATCAATTGTTATCTCTCTCTCTCTGTTGTTACATTCCACGAGTGCATTGTATTTGTAAACCACTTCGTATCAGCTCGTACGAGTGATTGCGAGACTGTATCGTCCCTCAGCTGTACAATTTTTTGTTTTGTTATGTGAACCTTTGGCTCCGACCCATTCTCTGGCTTGCGACCGGAAAAAGCTGGACACCAAACGACACGCCCCCTTGTCACTTGGTAGCTGGTCTCCCGCTGAGCTTGCCACGCTGAGTCGAGGGCATCTCCTTTGTGACCGAGACCGCTACCCCCACACGCTCTACTGGTGTTTGGGAGCGCATGCAAAAGTGCGCGAAGTGGTGACCCCGGTTAAGCTGAAATACTAGCAGGTGAACCACGTGTGCTGATGATGATTATGGATTTTCATGGCACAAGGGCATTTATGGCCAAAGAGCACCATGACACGTGTGCTGCACCAGCTTGCTTGTCGAGCTTGTTGGTGATGATATTGAAATGCGGATCAGCGCATGCGTGCTATGTATTGCACGGCTTTGTCAGAACCATTTTGTGTGCGCGAATAAAATCGTTATCGTGGTTACGAAGCATAGCCGTTTATGCCACTTAACAGCACAGCATGAGGACCTTCACCCACATCGCTATGAATTGATCGCCCTCGAAAACTTAGGCATAGCACGCTGAAGATGTGAGACAAAAAACCAATTAGGTAGCAATTTAAGTCGAAGTATTCTGATTTTTAAAGTTAGGAAACATTTGAGATGCACGTCAGCTAACAATAAAATAGGAGACAAAATTAGAGGTGCCATGTTCTTCTGACACTGTTATCATGGGCACTCGATGCCGCGCTTATTTGGCTTTTGATCGTTCAGTGCATTACTGCTTCCCGCAGAGCCTTCATCAATGACATAGTGCCGACCAAAGCGTATGTTAAGGTTATCGCAGAAATCATAGATGTTATGAAGGCGAATGAACCTAAATTATGCTACCTAAGAGAAATTTGATTTGAATTCATAGAAAACAATTTCTCATGCATGGACGAATACAATTCAGGAGCTCCCCTGAAAAAGTCTCGACAGCCGTACCCGCAAGGTAATGGAATTTGTTCTGTATTTTAAGCACTGGTCTTCAACAGAGCTAGCGAATTTCAAAATATATATAGTATTTCTCAAAAACAGTGCAATAGTTTTTCACCACGTTCCTGGACAAAATCGGAAAACAAAATTCCCGAAATCTTTCGGCATATAAGTGGGCCGTTGAATTTCCTCTCGTCCGCATCACTTATGACGCCGGCCCACGACGGCTCTCCGGCGAACCAAAGCAAGAATTGCAAGCCTACATCGCTTGGAATGACCTCTGCTACTATTGCGACGGCATCGGTAGCATTAGATCGACGGCTTTTTGTACCATTCGTCAGCACTCTTATGTTCTCTGTTGTTGCGTGTGCAGGCGCTGTCTGCCGGAAGTGTAGATTCCGTCACGTATAGATCAGTGATCTTTGCGCAGGTCGATGTCACCGGAATGATGCTGTCCACGACACACCCGAACAGCAAGCCAGTGGAGCGGTTTGGCGTAGGCCTAACTGCGCGTCGAGGGAAAGCCGGGACCCACTCTTCACCAGTGTTTGCTTCACCCTTTAGTGTGGCTCGACGATCTTGTGCTCTTTACAATCGGCAAAGTATTGCACCGTGCACCTTTGGATGGGCACTCTTTGATGTTTTCAGCTAGAGGCATTACAGAGCGAGTGAATGAAGTGATTTGTTGTTCGACTTGTATCAAGGCGGAAGCCTTTCATGGCTCATGAGTGGCGTGGACGGGAGTTGTAGACCACGTTGCTGTAGACGGAAGTTGTCCGCAAGAACTGTCGATCATAAGTTGCATAGTAAATAAAATAAAATGTTTAAATTCATTAACCAACAGCTCATAAGCAACATATTGGTAATGAACTAAAATAAATAGAAAAGCATTAAAAAAGAAAAAAAAGAAGATTAAAACTAGAATAACTAAAAACAAAAATAATGAATTAAAAAAAGCCGAAGCCAAAAGTAGAAAATAAAAATAAAGAGAAAAACAAATAATAAAAAATGAGAAATAGAGCACAGGGAACTGCTCTCGCATTTCCGCCGTTAAGCAGAAGTAAGTGCAAATTTGTAAATTTTCGTATCGATCCCATGCAGTCCGTGCGCGTCTGGGTTGCTACACTAAAGAACAGGGGTGGAAAACGTGTTCTGGGCCTGAGCCTTTTTCTCTGATACAGATACAAGAACTTACATTGCAGTGCAAGCAATAACCGTGAATGAAAAGGAATCATGAAGAAGAAACTGAAACCTGTATGCGTCTACAGGTTGGCACCAGGCGTTGCAAGTCCGAAGAAGTAATTGAGGCGCTGTTGAGAGAGGAGACAAAACTAAAGCAGACACAAGTACCCTAGAAAGTGCCACCTTAAAGTCTAGGCAGAACGCACTTCTATTCAAAGATCATCATAGGAAAATAAAGGGATGTATTGTCATACCGCCGCGAACAAGAAATGTACTCCCCTCGCACAGCAACGACAGAATAGAAGCTCGCACGATGAATCTGTGCAGGAGACTTCTTGTAAGAAAATCTGTGCTGTATGTAGACAGCGCCGAATCCTTGCGGCTAGAGCTGACCACCAAGCAGAAAGCAAATTGGCAGAGGAGAAGAAGCAGCAGTCCCATACGCCTTGACCATAAAGGTGCCAGGGCGAAAGATCATAAGAAGCGACTCAAGATCTGCGATCAGCTGCTTCGTGAGAGGAAGAGTACTCCACACTATACTAATACCCCCTGCCGCCCCCCAGAAGCTGGAATGAAACTATTATGTATCCGGCCACACTCAAATATTCAAGGAAACAAAAAGGTTAAAAACATAGCCCGAGGATTCACTCTCTGGGCCGCAACAGGCGTGTTCCCAAAGCACTGAACCAGATCAGCCAAGGACCGTCTACACACCTCTAATAAAATCAGAACCGTCTATCAAACGGGCAAAAGGGAATACCAGCTCCAGCCCCATGATTAAGAAAGAGCATCACACCATTCCGACCGCTCCAAACACACAGACTCTAAAGCCCAGCAGTAGTAGCTGAAATTCACCTAGAGATATACTCTGGCTGAAGAAGAGAGATATGGAGAATAAACATTGCCTGAGTCTTTGAAGGCAAAAGCTCTCTTTAGGCGCAGGTAGACTAATGTGGCTTGGTGAGCGCGATCTGTTAGATCTTAGTGACCTGAACAGCCTTGTGAGAAAACTTTGTTGCCACCGGTCCCAGTAGCCCAGCGCGGTATCCCACCGCTCCTCTGCAGCTCTTTGGACGAAAAGGTTCTCACCACAGCCCCTCACGATATGGTTGACGTCTGCACACTCTCCGCAGCTTTCTGATTCTGCGGACCATGTCTTAATAAGTATAATATGCAAGTTCTGATCAGGAGAATTGCAAAGATGTGAATGCTGTTATGTATATCCCATTGGAGGTCCCTTTGTGACGCGTTTGCTTATCCGTAAGAAACACAACCTGATCATTTTTAATCATGAAACGAGGCTGAAGATCACCACTGCGCTCTCGACCATTTGCTGCGTTCGGGAAGAATATCTCGTTCAACTGGAGTTACGAACGGGAATAAATTTTACCACTGCTCGTACTCTGGCTGACGTTTATTCATTCAACATTCATGGGTGTTGATTTCTTCTTATCGTGCTCACTTTGACTGGCGCTTTTTGTTGGTGTCTTTATTTGTGGTTACGCTTATTTTGTCCATTGCGCTGTTGCGTTGATTGCATATCAGTGAGTAGATAGTGACGAAAACTTTCTTCCTTGATAAGAATTGGTGCTGGCTATAAACATGGACCGATAGTGGCATCCGCTCTTTCTGAGTTGGTGTACCAACAGCAATATTTTATCGTGACCCGTCTCCAAGAGGCTGCTTCTTCGAGCTATTTTGTTCTATTTGAAAAAAAAAATAAATGTTCTCTGTCGTAATCCACTGAGGCAGAGTTCTATTGGAGCGCAGATCGCGCGTATAAACTCTGCGAGACGCAGCAACTTGCGACGTGCTGCAATTCTCCACTTTAGCTTCTCGCACCACGCGCTCAAAAAGAAATTCTGTAATCGCACTGCCAATAACCCGCGCTCGGTTCTCCGACGCCACTTGCCTGTCGTCATCAAAATAAAGCTATACGCGGAAAGAATGACCAATTCGTGGCGCTTCCTCCTTAGTTCTTCGCAAAATAATGTCTTCTTGATCTCTTTGTTCGATTTCGCTTTACATTCTCACTATCCGCTTCAATTCTTTTGAAGAGATCCCATTCACTACCGCTTTCTCGTCGATGCTGCGTTCAGCGTAATTTATGAAACAATTCTGGTGTCGTCGGTACCTAATGGTCCGACTTCCGTTCATTTTGTTCCAGTCGTGAGAAATGCTTTTTACTTACAAACACTTCAATGGTTAGCTGATATCAGTTTTCATTCGTCCTCGCGAGCTTTTTTTCATCCGAACATTTAAGCTGTGTTTACCGAACGTCAAATTATGTCCGTCAGGAAAGCCTAATTTGTAGCATTTCCTTGCCCCTCTGCGCTTATTTATTGACAAACTGTGGTTCATTTCTAAACCTGATTGGACTTCTCATCCCATCAATAAAACCAACGTCCCAAAAGTGTACTCTAGGGCCATTACTGCTTCCAAATATCACAACGCATCATGACTGATACACCACAGACTGTTCTGGGCTTTATCACGGAGGCATTTCTTTTGGCTATCATTCTGGTTACTTTTTCGTGCTTTCCCACGTTTACGAAAACCTCTTTTAGCTTTACGCGAGAGATTTGTTCTTCTCTGCCCCAAGTATTCGATAACTTTTTATCACGAGAACCTACTCTGGTGTATCTTCGAACGTCATCAAGCGGAATTAATTGGCGCTGAATTCATTCTCAAGGGCATCAGTTGCGTCTCAAAAGATATTCAAGGAATACTATATATGTGGCTATCAGGTCAGAGTGCATCGTTTCTGTAAAATAGGTGTAAATAAAAACAGAAAAAGAAATAATTTTTTTCAAAATTAGTTACACTAGATCGATATGGTTTTCACAGAGATGGAAAGGAAAGTGAGGACATTTTTATTAAAGAAAAATTTTATCGTCACATTTGTCGTGTTTACAACGCAAAGGTGCATCTTTGGTGTGTCAGTCGGCTATAAAGTGGAAATTCAGCGCTAGAAGTCGACGACAAATATCGCAATAGAATTTATCGTTTTTGATAATAAATTCAAACCTTTCTCTGCGTTTTTGTGAAACCTGCATGGTGCATCTTAAAATACCGCTCGAATTACTTCATTTTTATTATTTCTGTGACATATGAATGTAACAAACCACGCACCCGTTATTCCCCGATGACTCCGCTAGCTTATAACCGAGACTGTAACCATCTTTCTCATTAGCATTGCTTCAATTTCAGTTATAGAAATGGCGATCAGCAACGGTGGTAACGAACAGACCTGTCTGAATTATTTGTAAATGTCGATCACCGGCCTGTTAAGCAGAGCTTCCCACGTAAATTTCACTTTATTGCTCCGGAACATTTCTTGAAGTAACTAAAATATTTTATCAGCGAAGCTGCCCTCTACGGGTATATTGCGGTGTATGGATGTTAAACGTTCCAAAATGACTCACGCTATGAGGGACGCCTTTGTAAAGGGAGAGGGAAATATCGACCACCTGGGATTCTTAAGCGTGCGTCGACATCGCACAATACATGGGCCTCTAGAATTTCGCCTCCATCGAATTTCGACCGCAACGGCCGGGATCGAACCCGCATCTTTCGGGTCAGCAGCCGAGCGCCGTAACCACTGAGCCACCGCGGCGCTACCTTCGGGTATTACACAGCTGCTCACGATTTATGGAATCGCCGCATTACTGATATCCTGGAAGGTTAAACAGAACCACCTGCTCGTTGTGCTCACTAATGTTCTATATTATACTAATGTTCTATATTATATGTTCTATATTAAGGAAGAAACGTTCATGCCACCGTGTTGGCTGAGCGGTTATGGCGCTCGGCTGCTGGCCCGAAAGACGCGGGTTCGATCCCGACCGCGGCTGTCGAATTTCGATGGAGGCAAAGTTCGAGAGGGCCGTGTACTGTGCGATGTCAGTGCACGTAAAAGAACCCCAGGTGGTCGGAATTTTTCGGAGCCTTTCACTACGGCGTCCCTCATAGCCTGAGTCGCTTTGGGACGTTAAACCCCCATAAACCAAACCAAACCGAAGAACCATCCTCTGACCTCTTGCCGGTTCTGAAGACAATGCTGAATATGTATACAGTGAAACTTAGATCCAAGTACAAAACCAGCAAAGGGGGCCTTCTGCCACAAAATTGTGCGGCCGTTATTATCTAAGAGGGCACTCTGCTTGCTGCACCCTTTTCGACAAGATAAATAAAAATGTGTCAACAGCCGCAGTAAGTAACATTCATGCCTCGCCATAATGGGCAAGAAGTGCCCTGTGAAGCATTGCCGAACAATTTTGTCGAAATGAACCTTTTTCTCGCTTTTGGGAACATTCGAATGTAGAGAAATAAATTGCTTGCAAACGGTCAAGGTCCTGTCAAATGTAGCGACGCGTCAAAGAAGCATCATAATGTGCTTCGGCGTTCTTTCATTTTATTTTTCTCCTCATTTTTATTTAATTCTCTGGTTCTTCGGTTCGCTATTTCTTCCTTTAGTTATTTCTTCAAAAAAGTCCTTTCCCACTGACTTCAGGAAACATGAGCTGCCGGTGGTGCAACTGCAGGACCAACGCAAACTGAGCGGACAATAACCAATTTTTGTGCAAACTTTCGTTTCACCGCTCAAAGGGCACTACAACAGCTCCTGCTTTTTAACATCGTTTGCTCAGGTAGATGCGTGAGTAAAAAGATTAACACAAGTAAAGGGCCACTGTAGCGGCAGATGACCACTCGCAGTCAAGCGGATACAATGGTAACGGCGGTAACAAGATTCCCAGGCCTCTTGCGGTGTCCGTTATTAGGGGGGTTTAATTCAAAGTTCTCTTCTCTCTGTCGCTCGATTTTGCTGCGTAATCAATACTTCATGAGGTCTGACCGGGTATTTAGGATGTGCCTGGCTTGAGCATCAGTGTGATCCTCGCGCAACCGATATCAACTTGAAGCGGCACGTAGCGCCGGTGTTGGGAGCGGGCTCTCCTACGCGCGGAGGGAAGCCCGACGTTAAAGCGCGCAGTATCTTGGCTGGCTGCCGAGTTCTCTGTGGAACGCGCAATCGTCCTCTGTAGAGACCACGTCGTAAACGTTTGTCTGCCGATCCAGAAGACGTGACTGGACGCAAATAGGAATTTAGGAAGTAACGGCAGATACGACGGCCTACGCTTTAACTCCTGGCCTAATGTGTGCATTCTAGACCATCACCAAAGTTAGACCTGCAACAAAAGCAAAGAATAACCAACCGCTAAATCAAGTCTTGCCGTGCTTTCCTACGACTCACTCGGTTTAACCTTAGTTGGAGCCCCGCATTTTTTTTAAATTTAGGCTTCCTCGCGTCGGAGGACGATCACGAAAGTCATATGCAATGTCACGAACGGCTGCAAAACGCCTCAAGTGCGATAACGGTATTGAGACACGGAAAAATTGGCGCGCCGCACTCATAAAATATTTAAAGAGTGGACAATACGGTCGGATACAACTCAAAAATGCAGCAGCATCCACACCTCCAAGGATTGACACCACTGCAGGAAATAGCGTCGCCGCAAATGCGTGAACGAAAAAATCGAAAGTGAACTTGGAAGGGCCCTAATGATGTGAAGAAAGATGAAATAGACTTCTAATATGCCCTTATCCTGGAATCGTGCATGAAGTGGAGGTCCTCAAAAAGGTACGTTGCAGAGACGACAAGGTTTTGTATTAGCTTAGACCTGAAGAGAGAACTGCAGAAACGAGTGAAGCGGAAGCCCATTAACGAGTTAGCGGTAAGAGGCAGAGTAGAGGAACTCAGGATAACGCTGCAGAACAGACATTCGGCTTTACCTGAGCACAATGATCTTAATCTTCGCACAATTAACGATAATCTCACAGCTATCGTTACGGAGTGCCCCGTAGAAGTAGCCGGCAGGATAGTTCGACAGAACACAGGAAAAGCTATATCCGTAGACGAAAGACCTGATTCAGAAACGCCAAAGCATAAAACGTCTAATCCTACAGACAGAATAGAACTGGTAGAGCTATCGGAGTTTATAAATAATTTGAAGGCAGCCAACATAATAAAGTTTAATGCGGAGAGAAACGAGCATAGTCGGAAGTATGGAGCTAGCATTAATGCGACTAAGTGGAAACTAGACACAGGTAAAAACCAGATGTATCCGTCATGAAATAAAGAGGCCAAATTCACGAGCAATATCGAGAAGATAGTTCATGTAGCCGAAGAGCTTTACGCAAATTTCTAGAGTAGGCAGGTTAATCAGAACGTTAATAAAAATAATAGCAGCGCATAGCAATGGTACATCCCACCAGTAAAGGGAGAGCAAGTAATGAAAGCCTTAGCAACAATGGAGGGGGGGGGGGGGGGGGAAGAAAGTGGCTGGTGAGGATCAGATACCAGCAGATCTGCTGAAGGATTTAGTGGAGATTGTGGTCGAAAATCTAGACATCGTTCCTACGCAATTCTTTATGACCTCGAGCATAACAAGAGGACATTGAATCGAAGCCCTTGGAGATGGCTACTTTGACGCTATTCTCGACAGCTTTTTTTTTATTTCGCTCAAATTGTAACGTAGGCGTGCCGTGTACATAAAGGCGGCGCCAGATTACGTAGCCACAGAATCTGATTAGGTGAAAGGGAAAAAGAAGAAAAAACTGTTCCAGAAACAAATACCGTCGTCTCCTACGATTGGCGCCAGGTACAAAAAAGAATGCCGCTCCAGGAGCTTGCTCTCAGCCTCTGCGTTGCAGACTTCGGCGCATACGCGTCGAGCGGCTGTGCGAGGTAGTGAAATATGTTGCGGTCTGCTGCGTATCATGACGTAGATACGGTCGGACGTCCCGCAGCACCTATGGACAAACCAAGTGGGGTTACTCAATGCGAAAGACTCGCAAGGCGGTTGTGAAAGGATTGATTGTGCTCGATGCGTTGGTGCGAGCGAGGGTGCAACGTACACTTTTAGGTCGAGAAGTGATGGCGCACCCGCGAAGCATGGGTAACGTACAACACGTGCCTAAAGTTGCACAGAGACACTGGCGAACATCACAAACATGAGTAGGATATTTGTACTCGCCTAAGTGGTGAATGGGAGCGGGAAGTGAAAGCTTTGGCTTGCATGATGGCTTTGTATCATTGCTCCTCACAAGGATCGAGGACAGCTTTGCACTCACCAGCCACAGTTTAATGCAGGAATTAAGGCTCTTAAGGTGTTTTTCTTGGCGAAAACTAATCCCTCCGGGACAGGAAAGGAAGCAGCCACAGCTATATTTTTGGAGTGGAGCCGCCACTACTTGAGAGGCGCCGGAAGTGGAGCCTTAATCCTCGCAGGGCATGAGTCCCTGTCCGAGGAGAACGCCCGTATTCTTCTTAGCAATGTCAACTCTCTGCGGAAACCCCCTGTTTCCTAAGCGCCCCGTCGGCTACCGTCAGGTCAGCAAGAGTGCGAAAGCTTTTCATCGCTACCTTTCGGATTTGTAGGGGGGGGGGGGGGAGGGGAGTGGAGTAGTATGTGTGTGCGTGGAAGGCCTCCACGATGTGTTTCGGGCAGAAATGCGTGCTTATCAACGTAATCCGGTGCGTACATTTTAGGCAACGCGTTGGACAAGACGGTTGTTGGTCAAGCTTGCACGCACCTGCGCACGGAAGCTGCAAAACGCGGAATATCGGAGTAAATCTCGTCAAGGAGAACGCCCTTAGCACGCATCTCTTATTGTCAAATTCAATATGCAAAGCAGAAAAAAATAATCTTTTCTGGCATTAATACAATATTAAGCACCGCGAAAACTCCCCCACCTACATAATTTGAATAGAGCCTAGCCTCACAACATCCAGTGATTTACTCTTATTTTGCTTCGTGCGCCTGCATGCACATTTGTGGTGTACGTCATACATACATTTCTTCATAAATATTAGCATGGATTAGCTTGGCTATGCCAGGATATATGTAGCGAAGCTAAGACATAGCTTGGTTAGCCTTGGTTACTCTTGATTCCCGGTCCAGGTTAGTCTGGTTGTCTGGTCAGTTGTTGTCTCGTGGTTCGTCACGCGATTGGTCACGTGACCAGTCACGTGCTTTGTCACGTGGTGCTTTGCGACCACGGAGGGAATGCGAGAACGGCGAAACTGTGAGTTCGTGGCCGATGTAGCTTTCACTACAAAAATGAAGAATGCTATCAATAATTTTGCTTCCTTTTCCCTTCGTGGAAATGCATAAATATTTAGGCTTGTTGAAGTAACTGCTTATCGTTTACCACAACAGCACAGAGGCAGCCACACTGTACGTGCGATGGAAGTGCGTACAACATTCTTTCAGGTGGAGCAAAATTGTTGCCTTGTCTTGAGCACTCACAGAAACCTCACCTCCCTTGCTGTACACACAAGCAACACAAGTCACGAAGCATCGTGCAGTTTCTTCGTTGTAGGATAACAGTTATGTACCTACTTTAATATCAAGCAACTCGTTTCAATGCCTGATCAAGTACAGAACAGGAAGCTTCCGTGTAAGAGAGAAAGGTTTAAAGCCAGGAAGGGTGGCGAGGTCGGATGCAGGAATGTTGCTTCGCCTGTTATTCCACTGTGGAGAAGGGAGGGAACATAAAGGTAGATAGTAAAGGTCGGTGCTGACGCCATATTACAGTGAGGCACACGCACTGTGCAACATACTTTCTTTATTTGCTTGGTTCTATGGGGTTTATCATTCCCAGCAACTGAGGCTATGCGAGATGCCGTAGTAGAGAGCTAAGGATAATTTCGACGACCTCGGGTTCTTTGCCGAGAACTGACGTGACACACTACGCGGACCTCTAGTACGGGCCTCCACCGCTACGGCCGGGATTCAACCTGCGTCTTTCGGGTCAGCAGCCAAGAACTATAACCGCTGAGCCACCGCGGCAGCTTTATTTGTGGGATGCGAGAACGTGTTACTTTAATGTCCATATCTACACACTCATTCCCTAATACACGTCACACAAAGCCTGAACACGTGTTTTGGGGCAGGCATTCCGGCTGGTCTAGCACGCAGTGTTTAAAGACACACTAACTGGCACCATAAGCCAAAGAGTTGAAGGGGGACAAACATTGTAGCAAACTTACGGGCACTGCAGACAATGAGAAAATTAGTTTATTTCCATACTCGTGTGCTGAGTAAAGTAGAGGATAAACTGGTGTTTAAGATAGATGTAAGTGGAACTAGTGCCTTTTATTGACTAAAGAAATCAGCTATGATAAAGCGACCGAGAAAATTTCAATATCTTGGGGGAAGCCAAGTGCATTGAAAGTGATATTGCAAAAAATTTATGCCCTCTTAGATATTAGCTGTTTCTAAAAAATAATATAATATGCGTTGCTGCCATTTTTATTTTGAAGCTCAAGCAAAATTTCGGAGCAAGTGAGCGGTAAAACAGACTTCCTTACTGTAAAGTGTCACACCAAACAAATTTGTTTTTGGTGCACAAGAAAAGTTCATGACTACTGCAGGACATGTGATAGCAATTACAATAGTGAGCCAATTGCAGCTGCCACATAGCAAAAGTGGTAAACCCGCTCACATCAGGGTCATTGAGGCAGATTGCTTTGAGAACAACACAAGTTGCAACGCGTAAAAGAAGTGTTATGTGGTATATTTGCGCATTAATACTTACGATTTCTCGAACTGGCAAGTCCAGTAGATTCTGTGTTGAAATAAAACAAAGCAACTCGTCCAGTGATGCCCCAGCCACACCAGAGGCAAATTGGGAGATCAGATTGAGATTTTTGTCAAATTCGCTTAATAGAATTAGCAGCAACCAAGAGACAAATTGACAGTAACAAGTCTGGTAAAAGTGGAGCCTTACACAGCCAAACTGCTCGAACAAGCGGACTTTATCTAGACATATCACACTCTCATTAGTTTATTGCCCAGTTACATTACACTCACTCAAAATGCAAAGTGATCGGGAGGTGCAAACAAAAAAAAACTAGAAATCTTCAAGCACGTCACAGTCCACACCAAGCGGGATCTCCGCTAGCCTCCACGGATTCAAGCATCCAACACGCGGACCACAAGTTTAACACAGCGGAATCCGTCCAGAGACCTTCAGCAAGCGAGGTATTGGAATCCCGTTCTCAAAGAGCCCGGAATCAGCACCAAGCCGGATGCCTGTCAGCATCTAAATCACGACCGGACCGCACCGTCTCGTTCGGTCACCGCAACGCAACTACCCTAGCCCTACCTCGGGAGGTGCAAACAAAAAAAAACTAGAAATCTTCAAGCACGTCACAGTCCACACCAAGCGGGATCTCCGCTAGCCTCCACGGATTCAAGCATCTAACACGCGGACCACAAGTTTAACACAGCGGAATCCGTCCAGAGACCTTCAGCAAGCGAGGTATTGGAATCCCGTTCTCAAAGAGGCCGGAATCAGCACCAAGCCGGATGCCTGTCAGCATCTAAATCACGACCGGACCGCACCGTCTCGTTCGGTCACCGCAACGCAACTACCCTAGCCCTACCTCGGGCGCGCGTTCCGTCCATTTCCCGCATCTTTCTCACTTCTAACTCGTCACCGGTCGCCTCGCTCTCTCCTGAAGAAATTAAACACAAAGCTATAAAAAAGGCTGGCGCCGTCTGGAAGACGTTGAAGGAACGAGCGTGAGCTGTTCGGTTTACTAGACGAAGAAGGCGAAGAAGAACGCGTCCGTTGTCTAGTTACACCCCCTCAAGATACGACCCAAACGGAGCTTGCTTCGTTTGGGGGGTGAAGGTGGGCGTAGAATTCGGCTTGCGGCGCGATATGGTAACGCTTCAATTAGCAATTGCATGTATACAATGTTTACCGATTATTTAACTGCGGTTTTTTTCTATACCACAACCCCGAGGGTTTTATTTGCCTACCAAATTCGGTACACAACTGTCCCCGGATGGGTGCCCCTTGTTGTCCGACTGTATATAACGGGACGATTGTATACCCATATAGCAGTCCCACGTGACAGTCTTCCTCCCGTTGTGGGGTATTTTTGGGGGGGTGAGAGGGGAAAGAGAAGTGAGGGCCAATCAATTTTAATGGCCGCCGTCTTGAATTCGAGGAACTGAAACTATGCCGCCATTTCGTCCCCTGACGTCATTCTCACATACTTCCACCTCTATCCACCATATTGCACCAAGACATCATTATTGGCTCGCGGCAGGTGGCTGTAACTACAATCCGATTGTAGATGCCGCTACAAGTTTTCATGCGAGATATGCTGCTTTCTAGTAACTGCCACAGATGGCGCTGTGATCTCAGTTTCTAGCTAGTTGTACCTGCAAGGTTTGGAGGCCAAGCTAGAGGGGAGCGGACTAGGTTTCAACCTATCTTTTTTCAAGCAAGGGGAATTGATTAAACAGACATTACCGGGACTAATATATGCGGACGATATAGTGATAATGGCTGACAACAAGGAAGACCTGCAGAAGTTGTTAGACATATGCAGTACAGAGGGAGATAGATTAGGCTTCAAGTATAGTAAGGAAAAATCTGCAGTCTTGACATTTAATGAAGAGGGCGGCGAGCATAGAATACAGGAGTTCGTGCTAAAGGTAGTGAATGAGTACAAGTATCTTGGGGTGTGGATAAATAACAGTGTTGAGTATCTGACAGAGCATGAAAAATATGTAATGAATAAAGCTAGTAGGAATGCAGCTGTCATGAAAAATAGGGCACTGTGGAATTACAATAGGTATGAGGTGGTAAGAGGGATCTGGAAAGGGGTGATGGTCCCTAGCCTGACCTTCGGGAATGCGGTCCTGTGTATGAGGCCAGATGTTCAAGCAAGGCTGGAAATTAGGCAACGGGGAGTAGGGAGGTTAGCTTTGGGAGCACACGGCAATGCAGCAAATCAGGGGGTACAGGGTGATATGGGATGGGCGTCTTTCGAGAGCAGAGAGGCTAGCAGTAAGATAGCATTTGAGGAACGATTGAGAAGGATGGAGGAAAAGCGGTGGGCTAGGAAAGTTTTCAGATACCTGTATATAAAGAATGTTGACACGAAATGGAGAAAGCGAACTAGAAAATTGACAAGCAAATATCTGGACAGCAGTAAGGGGGCAAATCAGCAATTATCGGTTAAGAAAAAGGTTAAAGGAACAGAGAGAGCTTTGTGGAAAACAGGGATGCTGACGAAATCGGCACTAGAAACATACCGGACCTTTAAACAGGAAATTGTCAAAGAAAATATCTATGATAATTGTAGGGGAAGTTCTTTGTTGTTTGAGGCCAGGACTGGAGTTTTGCGGACTAAGAAGTATAGAGTCAGGTACCAGGAGATAGACACTTTGTGCATTGCGTGCGGAGAGGAGGAGGAAACGGCTGAACACTTGATACTTTTCTGTAAAGGGCTTCACTCTACAGTGGAAGGCAGCGGGGCTGACTTACCCAAGGCATTGGGGTTTAGGGATAGTGAAGGGAAAGTGGATTTTAAGAGGTTAGAAGTAACCAAGCGAAGGTTATCTGATTGGTGGCTAAAAGCAAGACAGGAGTAAAATTTCACAAGACATGGCTAGGTGGCTTGAGCCACCGCCCGATGTAAAGGGTTCAGCCGTATCCATCCATCCATCCATCCATCCATCCTAGCAGACCCCACTAAGCCTCGAAACGTGATGAGTAAAAGGTAGAAGTCCTAAAACAAAAATAGCCAGAGCAACTATCAAGGATGGCACGATTGAGCAGGCCGAAAAGGGCTGCCATTGCCCTGGCTGCGTTAGAGGGCTACCGGGCTCAAAGGTCCCTAATAATTCTAACAGACTCGCAAACAGCATGCAGAAACTACATGAATGGCAAAATAGGGGGGGGGGGGGGTGCAGCGCTCCACATCCTAAAGACAGCCAAATTACCGCCGAAGGAAAAACAATTGCAAACACATATTAATGTGGGTACCGGTACATACAGGCATCGCGGGGAATGCCGAGGCGGATAGGAGAGCTCGAGAGCTTACAAACCGAGCCTCCAACCAAACCAGCCTCGAGCAGCCTGACGCCGAACTAGTGCCCTTATGATACTCAGAAATTCTGAATTACTAAAGGGGGTCATAATTAGATATCCCCCACCTCACAAAAATGTCCACCAGCAGGGAGCGGTCTATTGGAGACAGCTACAAACGGGAACTTTCCCGAATCTAAACATGCTTAGTATGATCCATTCAGGGCTGTATAGCAGCCACGTTAATTCATACAACGTTGTGTGCAAAGAGAACAAATGCGGCTGCAATAAACAGAATCCCGGGTGCGGAGCACTGGGAGAAGATGCATTCCAGCCAGGATCCGGCGGTCCAGGCAGGACTGGTCCGGAAAGCCTACCTGGCGGCAAGACTCAGTGGGGCCTTGGACTAGGGGCTCCAACCCTGCCACAAGAGCCACAGACCACATCAAAAGATGTGAAGAGTGCCTCTACACCGAGACCCAGCCATATATTTCCATGAATAAAGTTATTACTACTACTCTTAATACAAGGCAAAACCACAGCTACTTACGCACTACTTCCACCGACGGCAGTACAGAAATTCCTGCACGTGCATGGCACCGTGGGTCCACCAGCGCCCAAGCACCGTTACTCAAGCCATGCAGTGGACACAGAAAATTTGGTTTTTCTACCCGACGCGAAGACGCGCACATGTTCCCAGCATCCGGTCTCGAGGGGTCCTGTTCTCGACGCGGAATGCGGCCGTTCCGCGCCATATTGTCTCTCTGATTGGCTCAGAGCGCGATCACATGGAAGTCACGAGTTTCAAATTTGTGGCGCGAAACCATCAGGCATCGAAGGCGCTATTTGCTGTGACATCAAATTGACATGAGCCTGAAGACTGTTTTTAACACAGCTATTGTTAGTGTCTGGTTGGAAAATGTTAGCGTCTGTGGAGGGGAAACGATGCTACGGCTGGCAGGGAAGAAAACACCTGCATTCGGTTTAGCAGTTTGTAAAAAAATAGCTGCATACCGAGAAGGACCACTTCTTGAAATCTGATTGGCTGTCATTACTTTTACGTGAATAACGTGATGCGCAAGCTTTATGAAGTGATGTCGAAATGATGTTTAGTGATACAAAGGAAATGTTGCCATTGCTGAAAAATGCCGCGTTTGGCAGCCATAAATTGGGTCAGCCGCGAGATGGACGATTTATGCTAATGAGAAAATGCAGAATGTAACACTAAATTATACGGCTGTTAGCTCCCCGTAGTTCGGTAAGCATTTATTTGAAGTCATCATCTGTACAGAAACATCTTCATTTTGATTTCAGATGGCATTGAAACAACTTCATGATGCTACCTCTTAAATAATCAACCCTTTAGAGCATTTATTATGACAGCGTAAATTTCCAGACGCAGAAGAGCTCTAGCCGCCATCCATTGAAAAACGCATCTCTCATAGCGAGAAACCATCGGTCCGCGTGGTTGCTACAGCGCGTATATTGAGGTATACGTTGCTTTCGTTCGTTCGAAAACACTTCTGGGCGCGGAAGCTAGACCGCATGCGTGCACAGGCTCCATTCGTTCCGTTTCGTGGGCAACAACTCTGCGACGATCATTGGTGAATGTGAATGCTTTCAAAATTCCCTGCTCTGCTGTAGTGGTAGCTCTTTAGCACACCGTGCGCGCTTGTTTCAGCTATTCCCCCAAATGTCATTTCGTGGAAGTGCAAGTTGCGAAGGCTGGAACTATGCTCGAGAGTGGAGCGCAAGAGAAGGATGCTGACCAAACTCTGTGACACCTCAACGTACATGCCGCACAGGTTTTCTGGCATTTGTGGTGCCATATCATTGCTGGGACGCACCATTCTAAAACCCTCATCCGTCGGGTCGACTGCACTTCCTATTGACAAATCGAAGAACTGCAGAGAACGGAGCCTATCTTGAAGGAGGCGAAGCACCGCTGTCGGCAAGAGACGGGCGTTCGCGCAGCGCAGTGTGGTCAGATTGACGCAGCAGTGGACGCACCTTTCCGTCGTTCTTGAGCCGGCTGCCAGGAAATCATTCACGTCGAGTTCAGATATCGCCACCGCCCGCCTATCGTCCAGGTAGTCTCGAACAGTGCGTGCCATGCAGTTCCGGAGAAGCTTTGTAGTTCGCACAACGCACGAATCCCGAGCTATTCTTAACAACTTACGCGAAGTTTTTTCGACGGCCATCAGGTCTTCGGGAAACAGCAACCGCAAGATGCGGCTGATCATCTCAGTCGGCAGAAACAGAAGGGGGACGCTTTCTTCGCAAAATGCCTTGGCGGCCACCGTCAGGGCTTCAGTGGTCTCAGCGATACTATCTTTTCCGGCTGCCGATATCACGAAGCGGGCCAGGTTAATCTAAAATACTAGTAGAAGAACCGCGCATGCTTTACCCGCTTATGCCGTACGTGAGTGGCCCCAAGCTCGTTGGTGAATAAATGGATTGCGGGTCAGCGCATGCATGCTGTCTATGTATCACACGGCTGTCCCAGAACCACTTTCTGAGAGCGGACACAATCACTCTCGTGGTTACGAAGCATAAAAGTGTCGTTAGTTACACTTGGCCTCTTATCAGCACAGCATATGGAAATTCAACCACATCGATATGAATGAATTTAACTTGCCCCTAGAAACTCGGGCAAATCCCACTAAACAAGATGAAACAAATAATTACGAATTCGGTACCCTTTTAATTCGAAGTATTCTGGCTTCTACAGTTAAGAAACGTTTAAGATGCATGTGGGCTAATAATAAATTTGTGAAATAAAATTAGTGGCGCCATTTTTCTTGTCCCTATTAGCATGGGCACTTATTTCATGCTTGTTTTGCCTTTTAATCATTAAGTGCATTACTGCTGCGTGTAGAGCTATAATAAATCACATAGATTAGACCCGAGTGCGTTTTAAGATTATGGCAGAAATCAGAAAGCTATAGAAGGAAATAAATCTTAATACTGCAGCTTAAGAAAAATATAAGTTGAATTCATTCCAATCAAGTGCATAACCATGCATCAACGCATTTTAAGAGTTCGCTTGAACGAGATTCGACAGTGGTACCCGAAAGGTAATGGAATTTGTTCTGTATACTGCTCTTCAATGGAGATAGCCAATTTAAAAAGATATATAGAATATTTCTCGAAAATACTATCAACGTTTCTTACCGTTTTTGTGACAAAATCTAAAACGAAATTCCCGAAATTTTTCCACATTTATGAGGGCCCCTAAATTTCTTTACTTCGACATCACTTTATGACGCCATCGTACTACAGCTCTCCGGCCAAAAAAAGGCAAGAAGATCAAGCCTACATCACATCACACGCCGACTGCTACTTTTGCGACAGCATCGACGATAGCAGTAATTGGATCGTATTTTGTACCATGCCGTCACCACTCTCATGTTCGCTGTTTTAGCGTCTGCAGGCGTTGTCTTCCGGCGGTGTGGCTTTCGTCACGTATAGATCAGTGACCCGTGCACATGTTGAGGAGACACCCGACCAGCCAGCGACTACAGCGGCTTAGCGTAAGATTAATTCCGCGTCGAGGTAAAGCAGGTGTGCACTCTCCTGCAGTGTTCTCTTTATCAGTTACCATGGATTGACTATCGTGAGCTGTTTACAATCGAAGAGGTAGTGTATACTGTGCATCTTTCGATGCGCTCTCTTTGCTGTTTTCAGTGAGAGAAGTTACAAAGCGATCGAATTATGTTATTTGTTGTTTGACTTGTTTTCGCATCAATACCATGCTGTTCATGCACGTCAGGGTTGTTAAACTAAAGAACAAACGTGGAAAACGTGCTCTGGGGCTGAACATTTATCTTTAGTGCGGATGCAAGAACTTACAGTGTAATGCAAGTACTAATCGTGCCATAAACCCAGCAAACAACGTACCTCCCCAGGTGCGCTCAGAAAGGATGGAATGTCCCAGTCCCAGTAAAACGTTTACCGAACATTTTCAGGACGTAGAGGCAGGACACAGAAACACAAGCAAAAGTGAAGTGCGCCCACTGATGTCCTAGAAACGTTTTTCGAGGGTGTTAAGCAGAAACAAAAAAATCATAGCATTTTGGTCCCAGAAAGGTAACTGGGAGCATGTTTTTGGGACCAATGGTTTTCAACAAAAAAGACAAATTGACTCCTCGCTCTCTTTTCCATCTCCCTCGCAGCAAAAGCTACGGGGAGAGCAGGTTTTGCTCTTGCACTCGCCGTTTTGAGAGATCAAGCAGTTTTGTTCGAACAGCCGAAGGAAGCGCATGTCACCGCGCATCTCTCTCGTGGGCCGTCGGCTCCATGCTGCAGGCAGGCAGGCGACGGCGGTCTGCCTTTTCATCGTACCGCCGGGAGCAGCGGTCACCAACGTGCCAGTCTTCTATAGTGTTTCCAATTTCAGCACGGTGCGGCGGTCCCTGTAGGCATCTCCAGCTATCAGCAGTCCTCGTTGCGCCGCTGCCTAGCAGAGGCTCAGTAATGCCCCCCCCCCCCCCCCCATCGCTCGTCCGGCTTCCTCGCTGGAAGGAAGCCATCTTGCGCACACGTATTCGCGCAGCCCCCACCGCTCGCGCCCAAGCCCCAGCGAGCGGCAACTCTTGCTCTTATCACTGGGCTGTCGTGAAATTCGTAGCTACAGATTCATGGCAGCTTTCCCGTGCACCTGGGCGAGCCCACATAAATCCTTTTGGAACTGATGCAGCAACGCGTGGCGCAAGTCTTTTGCGCAGCTTCACGGTCCTACACCACAAGGGCGCTCTTACAGGCGTCGTTCGCGGCCGCGGATTTCAGGGCAATGGGCGCCTCCTAGCGCACACTCTCCATCCCTCAGCGCCTCAGACGACTGTGGCGGGTTGTTGGTGGCAGCGTGGCCGTCCACTGCTGTAATCGGCGGGAGAGTTCTTCGGAAGCCCACCAGATAATCGCTGCGAGTACCCATGAATTAACCTGCTCTACATACATTGCCGTCCTGTCGCAGCGGTATAGTTTGTGTTGTGTTGGCGTCGCTGACTTTCAACCCACCCCCATCGGATTACTTGTGCCTTGATCCCATTGATCTCGCCTCCCACACCGCATTGTACCGCACGCGCGGTCTGCTATACCATGGGTGCGGCGCGCCAGGGCTCCTACCTCAAGACGTCCCCCCTTTCCATCCGGCTCCAAGCATTCTTATCTCCACACGTAGTCTCAAGAAAATTAAACGGGGGTGTAACGAGGATGTAAGGCGCATCTTTGAGCGTTCCCTCTGCCGTGATGAGGCGCAGGACAGAAGGCTGCGTTGAATTCATGTATATAGTTGCAGCATTTTATTTCACCCCCGGGTTTCCGTTGGCAACGTCATCAAGGTATGTTGGTTTATGCTTGTTTTTTAGTTTTGCCTCGTAGAATAATTTTTTTTTCCTCTTTTGATAACAAGCTCAAGCTTACTCCAATGCTCGTGCGAGAGGCAAAGCCAGAGGGAGGTCTCACTCTGCAGAATATCCGTGACCTGAAACCGCGTATCTGTATCGTACGCCCATATCGTCTTTTTTTGGCACACAGGTTGCTCTTTACATGTGTTTGCTTTTGCGTGTGCATATATGCTTTTGTACCCTTTAGAATGTTTGTTTGAGGTGCATCAACTTTCAGTCTGTATTATGTTTTTATTGCTTTATTTTTCAGATTTCAAAGAGCTATAGAACAATTTAGCGACTATTTTATGCTGGTGCCGTAGTGCTCCGTACATTGTGTGCTAAATGGTGCTTACATATGCGTCTCCAGTTTGTATTCATTTAAATGCAAAGAGCACATCTAATAAAGTGAAATTACATCAGTATTGCGTGGCATTTCCTGTTATATGGGCGGGATCGGGCGACTTTTTGAATTTATATTTCCTTTGTGTGTAAAATTTTCGCACATTTCATACTTTTGCGGCGGGAGCAGTGCAGCAGGAAACAAAGAATAGAGAGGCGGGAAGCAACGCTGACTAACAACCTGATTTTTAATCCACGTTCGATCGAATATATACATGTTGCTGGTGCAATAAGGAAAGAACAGAAGCATGACAAACGCATATGATGTTGACGTGCCGAAAGATTAGGACAACGCACGCAGATAATCAATATCGCTGTCACGAAACCCTATCGAAAGTATGCTGACGCATATACAGCGCTCTTTTGCCGATTGTTGAAGGCTTCTTCAATCTCCCTGGTCCGTTGATCAAAATATGACGGAATGACCATTGTGTTGATAAGCTGCGGAGCGCATTCATGCTCTCTGCAATGTTTTTCTAATTCACTGTTGATGGCGCCCTTTAGGGATCGTTTGTGCTCTCGATCCGTCTATTCAAACAGCGCCCTGTTTGACTAATGTAGGTTTGTCCGCATGACAGAGTTATTTCATAAACCCGCTTTTCACACATTTCACATGTTTTTACCGGTGTTTTTCTTGCATTGATTTTCTCCTTTGCTCGCTGTTGACTTTGGCGCACAGGCTTCTTAACCTGTTGGGTGCTGACATGAGCACTTTTGCACCAGCTCTTGCTCTTACCATTTTGAGACTGTGGGAAATGCCATTAATGCAAGGAATGACCGCGTACGGCTTCCTTTCTTCTGATGTGGTTGCGAGATATTTTCTGCCTTTAAGTGCTTGCAGAATCCCTTCTGCGACACTGGATAGCAGTCTCGTCGGATAACCTGCTGCTTTCAGCCGACTGTTCTGGGCGTCAAAACTGCCTTGAACTTCATGATGCGAGGATCTCGTCAATGCGGTTCTCATTGCTCCTTTTGCTAAGGACTAGAGATAACAAGTGAACTCCCAGAAAACAACGTTATGCGATTTCTTGACTTGACGCTAACGTTTCTAGGCGCTCGCATATGATGACGGACCACGAAGCTAGAAGGGCCTGCTCCCCTACACACCTGCGCACTCCAAGATCATAAAGCGTGGGTAGAAAAAAAACAGCAGTGAGAGCAGCACGGACGAGATCCTGTCATCATGAAGTTCAAGGCAGTTTTGACAATCAGAACAGTCGGCTGAAAGCAGCAGGTTGCCCGACGAGACTGCTATCCAGTGTTGCTGAAGGGATTCTGCAAGCACTTAGAGTCAGAAAATATGTCACAACCGCTTCAGAATAGAGGAAGCCTTACGCGGTCATTCCTTGCATTAATTGCATTTCACACAGGCTCAAAAGGGTAGGATCAAGAGCTGGCGTAAATGTGCTTATGTCAGCACCCAACAAGTTTAGAAGCCTGTGCGCCAAAGTCAACAGCGAGCAAAGGAAAAAAATCAATGCAAGAAAAACACCGGGGGAAAAAACATGTGAGATGTGTGAAAAGCGGGTTTATGAAATGCCTCTGTCATGCGGACACACCTACATTGGTCAAACTGGGCGCTGTTTGAATAGACGGCTTCGAGAGCACAAAAGATCCCTAAGGGACGCCATCAGCAATGAATTAGCAAAACATTGCAGTGAGCATGAATGCGCTCCGCAGCTTATAAACACAATGGTCATCCCGTCATATTGTCACGTAGTGGTGACGGCCGTCGAAGCAGCGATGAAGACCGCACGAAAGGGTCTTCTAAAAGAAATCTGTTTATTGGGCTGACTTGCACCCAAAATGGGCTGAATCAATCGGCGGCGGCGAAGCGACAAGCGTGCTCGGCGGTCGTCGAACAGAATGCTCGCCGCTGTCGGCCGTGCTCAATTTAAAGCTGCTAGAGAACTTTCGAGATAAAGAGCGCAAAGTTACTAGAACATTCTGGAACAACGTAGAATCGGCTCTGCCTGGCTGCGATCAATCGAGATAAATGTAGTCGCGTCTTGCGTCATAAACAAAGCGATAAAGTGGTGTGGCTGCAGATTTGAAAAACGAACAAACACTGCAAATATTTGCGGCATTACTCCCCTCTCAAAGAAGCATCGACCCGATGCATTAAAACAAGTAATGCGACTAGTAAGAGAAAAAACGGATTTTGTGAAAATAGAGCAGGGAAATGCAGCGGCGTTTAGCGCGCATAATACGGCTTCAGACGGACTACATGGACAACTTCTGGTCGTACGCACGTCGCTGGGATGCAGTCATTGCGTCAGGGATAACTTCATAATGCAGTTCACCTAGCCGACGAAGAACCTTGTACGGGCCGAAATAGTGGCGCAAAAGCTTTTCACTCAATCCACGGCGGCGAATGGGCGTCCGCACCAAGACTTGGTCTCCTGGCTTGTATTCCGCGTTGAGTCTTCGTAGGTTGTAGCGTCTGGCGTCGCACCGCTGCTGGTCTTTTGATCCGTAATCGGGCAAGCCTTCGAGCTTCTTCTGCGCGTTGAAGGTAGGCGGAAACATCGACGTTCCTTTCTTCTGTAACGTTGGGCAGCATGGCGTCTAGCGTGGTCTTGGCCTCCCTGCCATGGACGAGCCTAAAAGGTTTCATCTGGGTGGTCTCCTGCACTGCGGCGTTGTAGGCGAAGAAGACGTAAGGCAGGATGACATTCCAGGTTTTGTGTTCGGCATCGACATACATGGCGAGCATATCGGCGATGGTTTCGTTCAGGCGCTCGGTTAGTCCGTTGGTCTGCGGATGGTACGCAGTTGTCCTCCGGTGGCCGGTTTGGCTGTAACACACGATGACTTGCGTTAATTCCGCCGTGAATGCTGTTCCTCTGTCCGTGATGAGCACATCGGGGGCGCCGTGTCGAAGAAGAATGCATTCCACGAAAAGTTTGGCGACTTCTGCTGCTGTTCCGTTCGGTAGGGCTTTCGCCTCGGCGTAGCGGCTGGAATACTTAACCAAGGCCAAAATGAACAATAGTAAAGTTATGAGATGGAGTTTGGCCTTGCAAGAATACTCATTTCAGGAGGGATATATTAAAGGCAGAGAAAACGTTGGAGCGGACTTCATGAGTAGAGCCAACTGAACAGCTCTAGGTATCTCTGGGATGTATCTTGTTGTTGTTGTTGCTGTTGGTGTTGTGATCATATAAGGAAGTGTGTTGTGGACACGAACATGTTTATTAAGGACTCTGTACGGACAACGGCAGTGGTGTGTCAGTCTTCTGAACTGAACAGCTCTAGGTATCTCTGGGATGTATCTTGTTGTTGTTGTTGTGTAATGTATCTCTGGGATTTCTCGTGTTGTTGTTGTTGCTGTTGGTGTTGTGATCATATAAGGAAGTGTGTTGTGGACACGAACATGTTTATTAAGGAATCTGTACGGACAACGGCAGTGCTGTGTTAGTCTTCTGAAAGCGCCGATTGGTGTGCTATTTTAGTGGTGTGCTCATGGTGTGTGCTGGACATCTTCTGTGTGGTGCGTGCTCAGTCCAGAATCCTGTAGCCGGCGTCGAGGCGGCGTTCGGCGTGCTTGGGCTGGCGTTGCTGGCGGCGTCGCTGGCTGCGTCGTACAAGCTCCCGGTCCAAGCGCCCGTGGAGATGATGCCGGTGTTGTTGGCTTTGGTGGCGGCGTCGCTGGCTGCGTCGTACAAGCTCCAGGTCCAAGCGCCCGTGGAGGTGAAGCCGGTGTCATTGGCGTGGAGGCACCACCCGGATGGGCGGCAACAGCGCTGAAGACACCCCTGGCCGTAGCAGGTGGTAGCGTCCTCCGTTGACTCTCTGGAACGGGCTCAGGCACGGCAGGTAGTCCACGATGCGGAGTCGTAGAACGTCAGCTCACCGGAGCAGTAGCCGGCGTCGCTCTCTTCCAGCCGAAGTGTCCCTGACCCGCCGGAGCCTCCACTTCTCCGCTGTTCCCCCTCAGGCCTCGCTCTCGCTCGCCCTTTTATAGCCTCGGTGTTAGTCCACGTATGCCTTGTCACCATCTTCTCTTCTCCACCAATCATCTCTCTTCACCTCACCGATTGCTTTTCCACCAATCATCGCCCTCCACCTCACCGAATGCTTCTTCTTCCTCTTCTTTACTCTTCGGTTAATTCGCGTCGTCTTCTTCGCACCTTTTTCCTTTAAAATTTAATTTAGGCTCCTTAATATATCTGACAGACGCTCACTTCTTCCTCCAGAAACCTCAGTGCAACGTGATTTTCCCGAGTTTTCATCGAAGCGATGGCTTCGTCCGCTTGGATCAGCTTGGATCGCAGGTCGATGATAGCCTGATGCTCATTAAGGAAATCCATACCCAAGATCACTTCGCGGGTGCATTGCGGTAGCACAACAAAGGTCGCAGGATATGTATGTTCTTTGACAGTCACTCGCGCTGTGCATCGTCCTGATGGCGTACTGAGGTGGCCCCCTGCAGTGCGAATTTTTTTGGCCGTCTCAAGCCGTTGTGACTTTTCTCAGCTGCGCAGCGAATGTTCCATTCATTACCGAGTAATCGGCTTCTGTGTCGACTAGAGCGGTAACGTTCCGGCCGTCGACAGTCACTTCTTAGTCGGAGGTTCTGGCTCTTGCATTGCATGTCGCTCTCGGCGTCGGGTAACGGCTTCATCGCGTATGCGAGTCGCGGGTAGGGCATGTGGTCGAAGCTCTTCTAGGTGGCGGTGTCGTTTTCAAGGCAGCTTGCGTCGTGGTCGGGTTCTCATTGTGTGCGGCGTCGGTGCAGCGAGTGTCGGTTCCTCATGCGGCGTCGCGGGTGCAGCGTCTTCATGGGGCGTAGTCGGTGAAGGATCTTCGGCGTTTCGCTCCTTACTGCAGCGGCGTAGGTCATGGCCTGGGATTCTGTGGCCGTCGGGGTGCCAAGTGCCTGTTGCACTTCTTCCCGTACCACATCCATCAGAGTCGCTGCTTGTGGATGTGGGGAGGATATCAGTAATCGGCGTAGCTCCTCTCGGACGATTACCCGGATAACTTCAAGCAAGCTGTCGCTGGTGGTGGCCGGCGTGTCCGAATAGATTGCACAGGCAGAGGAAGGGCGATTGTACTGCCGAGATCGGACGTCGAGGGTCTTCTCAATCGTGCAGGCTTCTTGCATGAATTCCTCGACTGTTTTTGGCGGCTGGCGGACGAGGTTGGCAAAGAGTTCTTTTACGCCGCGCATTAAAAACTGAACTTTCTTTTCCTCGGTCATCTCGGCATCGGCGCGGCGAAATAGGCGCTTCATCTTATCGAAGTAACCGCGGACGGGTTCATTCGGAAGCTGGATCCTGGACTCGAGGAGTCGTTCGGCTCTTTCTTTCCTCACGATACTGGTGAATACCTTCAATAATTTTCTCATTAATAGCTCCCATGTCGTAAGGGACGACTCGTAGTTTTCGTACCATGTGCGTGCGGAGCCACCCAATGAGAAAAACACGTGTCCAATCTTTGCCGCATCCTCCCACTTGTTGAATGATGCTACGCGCTCAAGTTGGTCCAACCATTCTTCACGGCCTTCGCCTAGAAATCCATTGAAAGTTGGCGGCACCCACGGCTGCTGCAGTATGATCGGTGTCGACATCTTCGGCGAGGTTGCGGTGCTCGTAGCAGCGTCTTTTCGCTGTCTGGTGCGGTCCGGCAGTTTCCCGAATTTAGGCTCCTCTCCCTCGAGACGTCGGCTGGCTCGCTGAGCTGCTGGTTCATCCTCGAATGCGAAGCGCTTAGGGCTGGCTTCACGACTTGAAGCAACATGGAACATGGAAGGCTACCCCTACCCTTACTGGAAGGCTACCCTTAGGTTCCTTCCGGAACATGGAAGGCTACCCCGCATCTCTACCAGATGTCACGTAGTGGTGACGACAGTCGAAGCAGCGACGAATACGGACGAAAGGGTCTTCTAAAAGAAAACTTCATTGGGCTGACTTGCACCCAAAATGGACTGAATCACTAGGCGGCGGCGAAGCGACAAGCGTGCTCGGCGGTCGTCGAACGGATTGCCCGTCGTTGACGGCCGTGCTCAATTTAAAGCTGATAGCGAACTTTCGAGATAAAGCGTGCAAAGTTACTAGAACATTCTGGAACAACGTAGAATCAGCTCTGTCTGGCTGCGATCAACCCAGATAAATCTAGTCACGTCTTGCATCGCAAACCAAGCGATAAAGTGGTGTGGCGGGAGATGTGAAAAACGAACAAACACTGCAAATATTCACGGCAATATTTTGATCAACGAATCAGGGAGATTGAAGAAACCTTCAACATCCGACCAAAGAGCGACGTATATTTCTGCATACCTTCAATAGCGCTTCGTGACAGAGAAATTGATTGTCTGGGTGCGATGTCTCCATATTTCACCACGTGTACATCTGGTGCGTTTTTCATGCTTTTTTCTTTTCCTTCTTATACGAGCGAGATGTATATATTCGATGAACGTGCATTAAAAATATGGTTGTTAATCAGCGTCGTGTCCCGCCTCTCTTTTGTTTCGTGCTGCGCTGCTCCCGTCACAAGATCATACACAAACCAGCCCAAATTTTCACCTCCACAAAGCACATTTCATGTAAACAGGTAAGCGTGAATGGCCTAGCCAGCAAGCATTCACGCGAGTGGACTGATGTAATACACCACCTGTAACGTAAGCATGTGCCTGAAATTTGGCACATATGTGCGCTTAGATGCCTGAAGTCTGCATGAAAAAGAAGAAATAATTTTATTGAGCCAGAGCCGAGAAATCTAGAATTAACCTTTTGGGGCCGTCCCTGAAACGCACAACTTTTTGGACACGGCTATTTGTGGGGGTTTTTGTTTGCATGTCTTCGGGAAAAATTAGGACCCCCTGGAGACATTCCAAATGTCCTGATATGATATTTATGGGAGGTTTTGAGGAGGTGTTGTGTTTTTTTTTTTGGAGAGTACCATGAACAGCAAACTGCAGTTTGTCTGCGTCTGTGCATTTGTACCAGGGGCGCATCGCAGAAGAAGTCATTGAGGCGAAGTGTACTTAGGTTGCAAAACTACAGCTGGAAGAAATATCCTAGAAGGTACGAACGTAAAATATAGGCAATAAACACTTCAATTCAAAGAGAACCATCGGGAATTTAGGGGATGTATCGTCATACCGCCGCTTACAAGAGATATACTGCCCTCGTACAACAGCTGCAGAATAAAAGCCCGCGCGGTAAATCTACACACGACACATAAACCAAAGTCTGTGGTGTAAGTCGACGGCGCCAACTACTTGCGGCTATAGCTGAGCACCAACGAGAAAGCATAATGGAAGTGGGAGAAGAAGCAGCAGTGGGATACGCCATGGCCATAAAAGTGTCAGAGCGAAAGATGATAATAAACTACACAAAATCTGCGATAAGTAACTTCAACAGAGGCAGAGTACCCCACCCCGCCGCAATACTAATGCCCACCGCCCCCCAGAAGATCGAATGAAACTGTTATGTATCCTCGCAACTTCATGTGTCCCAGAAAAAAAAGTCAAAAACACATATCCCAAGGATTGACTATCTGGGCAGGAACAGGCGTGTTCTCAAAGCACTGAGCCAGATCAGCGAAGGACCATCTACGCGCCTGTATTATAATCAAAACCGTCTAGCAAACGCGAAGAAGTAAATACCATCTCCAGCTTCACGCTCACGCAAGACAACTGAACCAATCAAGCGGCTCCAAACACACTGGCTCTAAGGCACAGCAGAAATAGCTTAAATTCACCCAGATATATACTCCGCACAATAAAAATGATGCGGAGAGTATGTAAACTTCAACCATATCTTGTGGGTGTGTAGTTAGAACCTTTTCGTACAAATGGCCGCAGTGAAGAAGTGGGCAATGACCCATACGCGGCGCTGCCTGCTTAGTTGTTCACACAATGACGGCTGCTTGATCTTCTTCTTGCCTTTTTGTATAGATTTTTCAAAGGCTGCCTCAATTTCATCGAAAATATCACATTCACTACCACTGGCTCGTCTGCATTGCGTTGCGCGCTATTTATTGCCAAGTTCTGGTGTTTTCCGACACCGAATAATTAGATTTCGATTCATTTTCCTCCACTCGAAGTGAACGCTATTTCTTTACAAACACTTCAATGCCTAGCCGCCATCACTTTTCACTGCTCCTCCCTAGCCTTATTTCATCGAAACGTTTAAACTGTGTTTATCTAAATTCAAGTTACGCCTGCCAGGAAAACATCATTTGTATAATTGCCTCGGCTGCATAACGTGTATTTATGTACAATCCCTGGTTGAGTTCGAAACCTGGTCGTACTTCTCATCCCATCAAAAAACCAATTTCCCAAAAAGGCGATTACTGCTTTCAAATACCACATAGCAACATAAATTGAAGCCCAGAAACACAAGTGTGTACCCTAACTGATATAATCGACACTGTTCTGGGCTTCCACACTGTAGCATTTCCTTTGTCTTTTGTCCTGTCTTTTAGTGCTTTACCACGTTTACGTTACCCTTACCCTTACCACGTTTACGTTACGTTAGTGATGCAACACATGTGGTTATCAGCTAAGACTGCATCGTTTGTGCATACATGGCATAAAAGTTAACAGAAAAAGTTAAAATCAACTCTTTAAAATGTAGGGACACTAGCGCGATATGGCTTTCACAGAAATGAACAGGAATGTGAGACGATTATTTTTACTGAAAATTTTACCGTCAGAATTATGAAGGTTACCACATAAGGGTAAATATTTAGTTGTCAGTAGTCTGTACAGTGAAACTTCGGCGCCACATGACGACGACAAATGTCGCAATACATTTTATCGTTCTTATTAAACAATATTTCTCTTCCTATGCGTTTTTTGTGAAAACTGCACAGTGCATCTGAAGATGTTCTTCGAATTATTTCCTTTTCACACTTTCTGTGACATCTGAATCTAACAAACCGCGCACCCGGTCATTCATGATATCTCCGCTACCTTATAATGGAGATTGTGTCGTTCTTTCTTCGTAGCGTTGCTTCAATTTGAGTCATATAAATGAAGAATAGCAACCATGGTAAGGAACAAACATGTCTGAATTATTTGTAAGCATTGATGACCCGTCTGTTAGGTAGAACTTCTCACGTAACTTCAACTTTACAGTCCAGATACATTTGATTTTGCAACTCGACTAATTCATCAGCGCACCTTCTCTCTGAGGGTAGATTGCGGTTTATGGGGGATTTGACATCCTGAAGCGCCTCGGGCTATGAAGGACGGTGTTGTGAACGGCTCCTGAAATTTGGGCCCCTTGTGGTTCTTCAGCGTGCACTGACATTGCCCTATACAGGAGCCGTTAGCATTTCACCTCGATCGAAAATCGACCGCCGCGGCCGGGATCGAACTCGCGTCTTCCGGGTCAGCAGCCAAGCGCCGTAAGCACTGCGCCACCGTGGCGCCACCTTCGGGTATTGCACAGAAGCTTACTATTTATCACGGATATCCTGGCTTGTTAAAACGAACCGCCTTTTTTTCGTTCCCTCTCTTTTATACATTATGCAATCCCAAGCAAGCCATCATCCCACCTTCTGCCTGTTCTGAAAGCCATTGTGAATGTCTAAACTTAAACTTAGGTCGAAGCACAAAACCAGCACAGGGGGCATTCTGGCACGAAATCTTGCGATAGTGGTTTATCTAGGGGCACACTCTGCGTAGTAGCACCATTTTTGTTTATTTAAGTAAAAATGGGTCAGCGGCCGCAGTAAGAATCCTGCCTCTGCATAAATGGCAAAAAGTGCCCTGTGAAGCGTTTCCCAACAAGTTTACCGAAATGAACCTTTTTCTCCCGTTTGGCAACAGTTGAAACTGGAGCAATAAATTGATTGCGAAATGTCAAGGTTCTGATAAAGGTAGCGACGCGTCAAACAAACGTCATGATGTGCTTGTTTGTTCTTTCTTTTTTTTTGCTCGGCATTTATTTTTATTTTTTCACTCTCTCGTTCGCTTGTTCTGTCTTTGCGTGTCCTCCAAAAAAAGCAGTCCTTTCCGAGCGACTTCTAGCAACATCAACGGCCGGCTGTGCAACTTCAGGGCCAATGCGAACTAAGCGAACAAGAGCCAAAACATGTTTTGCATATCTTTTGTTTCACCGCTCGAAAGGCACCAAAAAAAAACCTGCTATTCAAAATGATTTTATCAGGTAGTGGTTTGAGTAAAAAAAGATTACAAGAAGTCAAGGGCCATCGGAGCGGCAGATGACGACTCGCAGCCATGCGGAAACAACGGTAACGCCGGCCTGCACTTCAGCGACCTAAGCACCACAGAGCGTGCGATGTTTTTGAGGGCAAGAGCGGCTGGAGTGGCCGGTTTTCAAAATTGACCGAGCGCCGAGGAACAGGCATTGTCGGCAGCATGTGCGGGAGCAGTGACCGTCGAGCCACCGTCACGACTAATGAGTAGAGACTGGTACGTGCACGCGGACATGTGTGAATTCTGTAATAATATTCCTCGTAGGCCGTAATGCTGCCAGCGTCTTTGGTACGTTCACTAAGCGAACAGGCCGAGCGGTGCGCTTGCTAATATCGAGGCTCGTGCAACATTAGCTACAGGTAGGTGTTTTCCTCTCCCTTCTCCGGAGCATATGACTCCAAGGTTCACGAAAGCTACGTTTAAAAGCTGGCAGCAGCTACGATCTCCTACCGTCACGAGGAGCTGAGATAATAAATTCCTTTATTCTTTTACGGGCTCAAAGCTAGGCTTAGGAGTGAAATTCGCATTGCTACTGCAGGCCAGCTTAACCAGTAAGCTTTTTGTCACTTCGCACCGTAGCTTTTCAGTTGTTTCAGGTGCAGTTGTGGAGAGCGCTAGGTTCTGTCGAACATTAAGGAGCTCGAGTGGGTGATCTGACATGAGACAGACCGCGTCGTCACGGCTAAGTGAGAAGGCTACATCACGGAGCACCCGGAATTCAGCCTTAAATGCCTCAACAGCACCGTGCTCCGCGTTTCTTACTGCGAGCTACTTGGACAGTGGGAAACTATGAGCGACAATATCCACAAGTGAGGATCTGTGCCCATTTGATGCTGCGTTAGGCTGCGCGCACGGTACAACAAAGCCTTCTACGGCGTTCATCCCGAAATTTCCTAATTTGTACTAGATAAAAGTGCAGTTATTTTTATTCGTAAACTTTTTTTACCCGCACTTTAAAAAGTCAGTTTTCGGTGCACAACATTACGTATATAAAGTCTATTAGCAATCCAGGGCACTCATTCCCCAATGTTCTCATTTTACACTAGATCTCAGTGCAGTTATATTTTTATGCGGAAGCGTTGCATTTTACATGCACTGCAAAAAAGTTAATTTGCGGTGCACTGCACTGCGTATGAATAAGTATTGTAGTAGATTGAGTTTTAACAACTATGTGACTTTATTCATCCTTGGGTGTCAACCATCATAGTTACATGTGCGTATTGTCATCAGAGTTCATGATTCACTCAGTACTTTTGTTGTTTGTTCCCGAAAGTTACCGGTACACAGCATACCTGCGGGTGATTAGGTGGCTCTGGCGTCGCCTGGAAAAAACACATCGCCTCATCTTGCCAGCCTGTGTTGTGGCGAGAATATGGCCGTCATTCCCAGCAGACACACCGGCAGGGTTCCGATATGCTGAATATTAGGAGGCAAGTACAGCCGATTTCTCAGGTTCTGGTAGTGTGGTCTAGATTGCATGCTCCTAAAGGTCGTCAATTGCTGAATTGCCTGCTGACACGCTATCTCCACCGAGTTCTCAAACTCATCCACCCACCCAACTTTGTGCCGCTCCCTGCTTCTCTAGCCTTCCCTTAGTATTCAGACCGTTACACTTGAGGACAAACGATCACCTTCTCTTCGCATTATTTGCCGTGACCTAGCCTATTCTTTTTGATTTTGACTAGAATATTACTAACCCGCGTTTATTCTCTGACACACTCTGCCCTCTTCTGGTCCCTTCAACGTTACACCTATCATTTCTCTTTCCATAGCACGCTAAGTTGTCCCGAATTTAAGCTGAATTATCCTCACTTGTCTCCCGTAGATCAGTACTGAAAAGATAAGCTTTTATATACCTATCTTTGTAGGGGATATTGGTAATGTGGCAATAATTATCTGAAAGAAACTGACAAACGTGGTCTACACAATTCTTATCCTCCTAGTTATTTTCCTGCAATGATTCCGATCAGCCGTGACTTGCTGCCACAAGTGGACGTATTCCCGTATCACACCCAGGACCTCGCCACCTATTCTAGACTGCGATTCCCTTGGAAATACTGTTGAACGTTGCTTTCGTTTTCTGCATATTAAAATTTCGACCCCACGTTCTGCTCTGCCAGTTTAACTGATTAATCATGATTTGCAGTTCATCTCCTGAGTGAAGCGGCAAAGCAATGTCAGAGAACCCCAGATTGCTAACGTAATCTCCATTAACTCGTATCCAAATCTCTTCCTATCGAGGCCTCTGAAAACGTCCTTTAAACAAGCTTGGATTAGCATTAGCGAGATCGTGGCTGCCTGCCTTACATCATTCGTTATTGTACGAATTTTAATGCTGATTTTATGGAGGACAACAGTAGTGTGCAGCGTTTATACTAGGTATCTGCCAGTATTTTTACATAAGCTTATTCTATACCCTGATTCCGCAGTGCCTACTTGAGTGGTAAGGTTTCGAGTGAGTCAAATGCTTTCTCGAAATGTATGAACATGACATATAGGAGTGTGTTATGTAGCGCACGTTTCTCAATCAACTGATCGTTAGTGGGAATATAGGCTACTGTAGAGCATCCTTTAATAAAGCCTCCCTGATCATTTGGTTGATTCATGTCCAATTCTCTCGTGACTGTAGAAGCGATCACCCTAGCAAATGCCTTACAGGAAACGGTTAGCAAGCTGATCGGTCTATAATTTTTTCGATTACTTTACATCTCCTGTCTTGCCCATTCAGATTATTTTAGCGCTCTTCCAAGCCTCCGGTACTCTTAAAGTCATAAGACATCGCCTACACATGTAGGCTAGATTTTCGTCCCTAATGTTTTTTCCTTCCTTCAACAGGCCTATTCTTACCTGATCATTACCAACTGGTTTCCCGCTTTGCATTGCTCCTAAAGCTTTCATTAATTTCTATTTCTTTGCTGGCGGAATATGCCATTGCTGTGTGATACAGCTCATCTCGTTTACGTCTTGACTACACTCTCTACATTACAGGTTTGTGTAGCACTTTGGCTTCAATAACTCCCATATCCATGTTTGTAATGGCATTGCCCTCTTTGTCCCCTAACACCTACAGCTTATTTTTGCCTATGCTTAGTTTCCTCTTAACCGCTTTTAGGCTTCCACCGTTTTTTGGCGCATGCTTGATCTTATCCGTATTAAACTTCCTTACGCCAGTTACCTTTGCGCATTTTGATCAACTTTGATACATCTGCCAGTTGAATTTTGTCGGTGAGGTTTGATGCTTCGATGGTTTGGCGTTTCTTATTCAGAACTTTTGTCTCCCAGGAGAGCTTGCTGATATCTTGTCAAACCACCGTACCGCCTACCCATGCCTCGCTGACCGGAAAGACCGATGGGAGATTATCTTTCATAGCTTAAACATTAAAGTCCTCGTCCTCAGAGAAAGCCGAATCTCTGTTCGAAATCAATACCCTGAATTACTCTGTTTTTTATCTTACTGTTAACTTGTGAACGGGCCTCTGCTTCACTATTTACTTCTGTTATCTCGTCCATTCTGATAATTTGAGACCTTTCTTGTGCTCGCTACAACGCACTTTCCCAAGCGCATCCACATCCTGGACGATGCAAGGGTGGGCGGATAGTGTGAAGTCTATTGCCTTTTGTGTCTTATCATTAATGATCTTTTATATGCACTTTCTTTTCTCTTGTTTTCGGAAGAAGGTATTCATGATCTGGAAATTATTAGCCTGCAAAATCTTCTAGTATCTGCACCCTGCTATTCCTAGAGCCTATGACATATTCGCCTATTACTTGGCCTCCAGCTTGCTTCTCTACTACCTTGGCATTGACGTCAACCATAAGTACAGTGCACTATGTTTCTGCTTTGCTCATTGGCGATTCTGCGTCTTCATAGACGCTTTCAACAATTTGGTCATCATGGCTGAATGTAGGCCGGTAAGCCTGTACCACCCTCAGTTTCTACCTCTTATTTATCGTAATTACGCTAGCTGCCATCCTCTTGTTAATAGGATATAAATCGTCTTTGTAGCCACTAACATCCCGACTGATGAGGAATTAAACACTTAGATCTCATCTGTCCGCTAATACACGATAGCATAGGCGTGCCCAGCCTTTAGCAATGCATGCGTATAATTTGCCCTCCCAACTTCGCTTTTCCCTATGACATCCCACTTAATACTGTCTATTTCCTCTAACAGCAATGCTAGGATAGCCTCACTAGATAAAGTTCTAGATGAAACCTTGCAGAATTTTGTTTCCCGTGGTGGCCTGGCCAAAGCCAGAGATTCTTAGCATCTTTAGCGGCGTCACAGTTCTCCCCGCCGCCTTGGTCAGTTGCTCCTCAGTCCGGTGGAAGTGAGGGCCAAATGTTAATCACCTTCATATTCATCATCAGCCTGACTGCCTACACTGCTGGAAAAAGGCCTCTCCAATGTATCTTCATTAAACCCTGTATTTTCCTAGCAGCACCAACCCTATTCCTGCCAACTTCTTAATCTAATTCACCCATCTAACCTTCTGCCGCCCCTGCTACGCTTGCCTTCTCTAGCAATCCACTCCGTTACCCTTATCACATGTGCCTATCTTGCCTTCGCATTACATGGACGCCCAATCCCATTTCTTTCTCTTGACTTCGAATAGGATGCCAGTAACCGGCGTTTGTTCTCTCACCCACTATGGCCGTATCCTGTCTCTTAACGTTAGACCTCTCATTTTTCTTCCTATGGCTCACTGCGTAGTCGTTAACTAAAGCCGAACCCTTTTCGTTAACCTCCACGTTTATTCGCCGCAGCTGAATACCGGTAAGATACAGCTTTTGTACACTCTTTTCTCGAGGGATATTGGTAAACTGACATTCATGATCTGAGAGAAACTTACAAATGCGCTCCTCGCAATTCTTATCCTTCTAGTTACTTCCCTCTCATGATCTGGATCCGCTGTCGCAACCTGCTCTAAGTAGACATATTCCTTTACAACTTCCAGCACCTCGCTGGGAACAGTGGACAGCTTTTCCCATGCTAGACTGTTGAACATTACATTGCTTTTTTGCATATTAATTTCTGCCTCTCTAACTCACTGATCGCGATTTGCAGTACACCTCTTGAGTGACTCAGCAAGATAACGTAAGCAGCGAATATGCAGATTATTTAACTTCATTAACTCTTATCCCCAACTGTTGTCAATTCACTCCTCGGAATGCCTCCTGTAAACAGGCAGTGAATAGCATTGGCGAGATTGTGTCTTCTTGCCCTACTCCCTTCTATATTGGGATTTTATCGCTTACCTTATGAAGGACTATGGTAGCTGTGCAGTTGCTATCTTCTAGTATTGTGACAAAAGGCTCTTCTACAATTATACACCTTGATTTCGCGATACCTGTATGACCGCTGAGGTTTCCACTGGGTCCAATGCTTTCTCCTAATCAATGGAGGTTATACATAGAGTTTGGTTATATTCTGCGCTTTTGTCTATCACCTGATTGGTAGTGTGAATATGATCTATTGTCGAATATCCTTTAAAAAAGCCTGCCTGATGATTTGGTGAATTAAAATGTAATTCCACCCTGACTCAATTAGCGACCACTTTAGTAAATACAATGTAGTCAACGAACATTAAGCTGATCAGTTTGTAATTTTTCAAGTCCTTGGCATCTCCTTCGTTCAGAAGTAAGATAATATTTGCGTTCATCCAATCTTCCGGTACGGTCAAGGTCATAAGGCATTGCTTACAAATGGTGCCTAGCTTTTCTAACTGCTTTTCATTTCTGCATTGCTTTTAAGGCTTTCTTAACTTCCGCTTTCGTTACTGGCGGTATGACGTATTGCTGTGCGATACTGTCTGTCTCATTATCCTTCTGATTACATTAGTTACTCTATAGATTTGTGTAGAATTCTAATTATAGTATAAGTATCTTCACCGAAGTGCTAATGACATTTCTGTAATTGTCTCTTAATGCATATATCTGGTTTTTACCTGTGCCTAGTTTCCTCTTCACCGCTTTTAAGCGGCCTACGTTCTTTAGAGCACGCTCAGTTGTCTTCATAATAAACTTCTTTCTTCGGCTACATTGCGCTATTTATTAACTTCGATAGCTCTGCTAGTTGTAGTTTATCTGTAGGGTTAGACGCCCTTATGCTTTGCCACCCACTTTTACTGCGCACTCCCCAGCGGTAGTGGTCAGATTATCGTTTATTCTATGAAAATTAAGATCGATTTACTCAGTTAAATGTGAATATCTGTTTTCACTCTAGCAATAAAAGGTTTCAGCTCCATCAAAACGCGGCCGCCGCGGTCGGGTTCGACCGCGCACGTTCAGTGTACTTTAAAGATCCCCTGGTGGTCGAAATTATTCCGGAGCCCCCACATAGATGCAGTGCCGCGTTTATGCCACGACGTTTTCAATGCCAACGCATACAGAGCACATATGTCACTACCGCCACGGAGCTTAAAGCGCGATTGACGTGTCCACTGCCTCAGGGGGCCATCGGAGACACGCCTCTGCAGTCGGGAATAGCGGACGTGTCTCGCGTAGGCTTCGCCGAAGTTATGATCCTTTCTCCGAAGCATTTGTGGAAGCGCTGCAACATCATATGGCAACATTTCAACCACGAGGAGATCACCCTCTTTCCGGTGAGAACGTTTTCTGAAATTCAACGAGAATTTGAAATCTATGAGGATCGTGGGATTAGCTAATCCTAATAGATAGGCCTCGACTCAGCTGCCCGCTGAATCTTCGCGGGCAAACTCTGTCGCAAACCATGACTACCCCGGCGGGATACGTCCCGGAGAGGATGCAAATCGTCACCATTTCATAGGCGAAAACTTCACTTTTCGACAAGGTTACGGAAGCGATTATCCAACGCAAGATAGAATAGTGGGAACGCTCATCAGCCCATGATAACCACTGGGCATGTCAGAAAGGTTAAACCCCAGAGGCCAACGTCACCCCGGCAGCTGATACGCCGCTGCAGAAGACGCCCAGCACGCAAGTCAAGCGTTGGAAGCCTCCACTGCATCCCCGTGTGGACAAGCAAGATGCAGTCATCGCAATCAAGCCTAAAGGAACGCTGGATCTCAGCAAATGCATGGGAAGCAACGCACTCGGAAACGCCTTTCACATGGCAGCTGGCGTAAACGGCGCAGCCGAGCTCAGCGTTTGGCCGATATCGGAACAGAACATCATCGCCGTCGCAGTGTGAGACGGCCAAATAATCAAAGATTCTGGCAGTTCAAGCACTTGAACGGGGGGAGAAGGCACGTGCAATGTACTCCTACCTCCGCCCCTCCAAAGACACGTGCAAAGGTGTAATACAGGTGGACCCAAGGGTTTCTAACGAAGACATCACGAAAGCGTTTCGCTCGCCGGACGCTCCTGAATATAGTGAAGTGAAAGCTATGAATGAAAGCGGTGTTAGCACCTTGGATTTTGTGGCTCTCATAGCGAAATTCTTGTCTTCTCTGTTCATCGAGTTCGGCGGCGAAGTGTACGCCCAGAAAGAAGGGATATGTATTGGCAGTTGCATAGCGCCTGGGCTCAGTGACTTGTTCCTGGCCAGAGGAGACCGACTGCTTTATGAAACCATGAAGCCACTCGATATCGTTAAATGTTTCAGGTATGTTGATGACTTCTTAGCCTGCTCTCGTCAGAGAGGCGTGACGGAAAGCTTCATACAGGACATCCTGGAGCAATTTGAAACAGCGCACCGTGGACTTGAGTTTACGCATGAAGACCCGAAGAGCGGAACCCTGCAGTACCTCGACATCTCCATCTCAGAGGGGCAACATTTATGCTGGCAATTCAAATGTAGAAGTGAGAAGGGGCTGTTGCCGTTTGATTCGGCGCATTCGAAGCTCATAAAGCGCTGAATTGCGATGTCTTCCTTCATCCAGGCTGTGAAAAAAATCCTTTCATCCCAAAGTTAGTGACAGCATCAACTTGCAAGCTCAAGGCCTGAAAGCAGCGGGCTATCCCATACAGATGCTTGTATCAGTGGCTGATAGTGTTCTAAAGACAGTCGTAAAAGGGAAACAAAAGGACAAAAAAAGCGAGACAAAAATAGGAGGCCGGTTGCATTGCCTTACATACATGCCGTCTCGCATAGGCTTAAGAAATTTGCAGAAAGGCATAATGTGGCAGTTGTGTTCTCTGCGCCAAACAAACTGAGAAGTTTGTGTGCTAAAGTTAACAATCCACAGCCAAGGAATAGTGAGAGCACGTGTGGGGTCAAGCACGGACCAAGTTTGTGGCACGTAACTCCAGAGTTGTGTACAGTATACCGTTATGTGGCAGGGCATATGTGTGCCAGACGGAACGATGCCTGAATGGACCACTCCGGGAGCGTCGCAAGTTATGCGGCTTGGCTCCTGCATCGGGTAACCTAGCGGCGCATTTTTGCAAGTGCAAAAACTGTAAGCCATTGCTTGATAGCACCACTGTCAACCTGCGATCCCAAGATAAAATGCAAAGGGAGCCATATGAAGCATTTTGCATGACGTCTGAGAAGGAAGGCAATTGCGTAAGCGACCCTTCGGTAGCGCTGACGAAGCGAGAGATTAACTTTTTAAGGAAGTTAAAAGACTGACACCGTACGCATGATTGTCAGCAGAAGATTACAGAACTCATCTCCACGAAGGTGCTTGTTTTTGTGTCCCTTCTTTATTCATCTTAACAGTTCATATGAAACGAATTTCCTACGCAATAAAATCAGTTGATAGTTAGCGCCCTATCTGTGTCAACCTTGAGTAGCGCAGTAACAATTTTGCAGATTACAAACCAACTGGGCCCATTTGAAGATCTTCTTATATATAGCCGCCCCAAACAGCACAGCGTAGCCTTCAACGCGATCATTCTTAAAGCACTAAGACAAGCCCAAAAAGATCCCCGAATTGTAGCTGCCAACTTTAATTCTTCTAGCCCCCTATGGGGTACCCGAGGGAAGAACGGAAAGGCTGAAAACTAGCATCCGCCATCGCTGACATGACCCAGAGCCTACTCACGGATTGGCAGCACCCGACGCGAGTCGGCAACCGCATAACGCGGGATACTTCTCCGGACCTCACGCTCGTTCGCAATGCTTGCAACTATAAGAGGCTGAATACGGAAGAGACCACAGGCAGCGATCACTACTTTCGGCAGACCATCTTCTAAATCAACAAGCTCAGCAAACCACGAGAGCAAGCCAGAAATAAAGACTGGGAGACATTCAGGAAGGACACCAAACTAGCTATATCGGAACAAATAACCAGTGACGAATATTGGGCGACCTCCCTTCTCGACCTCAGAGGAAAGCTCGAAAAAACCCTTGCCACCACGGAGGACAACCCAGATGCTAACAAACACCTCCTACACCATTGGGAAGCCGGACGTGGTCTTATAAAACGGCGGAAGAAAGGAGGCACAATCAGAAACACAGAATTCGAATAGCCAAGCTTACTGTTCAAGCGGACCAATACGCATAACACATCGCTCGCACCAATTGGCGAACAAAGTGCGGATCCCTCAAAGTCCGCCTAGACACCAGGGCTACGTGGAAGCTTCTCCGAGGCTTAATTGATCCTCTGAAAGCGAATAGTGAACGAGACAGAAATTTCCATCGAGCCCTAGAGAGCTTACAATGCACGAATCACAAAATCGTCGATGAACTCACGTTTCGGTATATCTGCACCGCGAGAGACCCACAACCTTGCATTAAGGATTACCGGGAAGAACCAAACGAAGACCTAGATACAGACTTTACTTTAGAAGAAACCATCTATAGCAGCACTAGCAGATATACGCCGAGGAACAGCCCCGGGACAAGTCAAAATTACGGTCGGACTGATGGCTAACCTCGCCACGGAGGCTCTGCAGGAACTCACGGACTACATAAACGAATGCTGGCACACTTACACCATTGCACAAACATCGAAACAGCCAATTTAGAATTTATACCGAAACCCGGCAAGAAAATCAGCATCGAGAACCTCTGCCTCATGCCCCTCACGTCGTGCGAAGGCAAACATATGGAAAAGGCAGTCCACGCGCGTCTCTCGAACTGTCTAGAGGAGAAAGAACTACTTCCATGCACGATGTTTGGATTCAGGGCACACTTCTCCACCCATGATGTGCTGCTGCAACTCTAACGCGAAGTCATTGATCGTGTACGCAGAAACAGTAACCGAGCGCTTCTAACCTTAGACGTCAAGGGAGCCTTTGACAACATCAAGCACTCTATGATCCTCAACAACCTGCATAGCACGAACTGTGGCCAGCGTGTCTACTCGTATATCTGCGATTTCCTTACGGAGAGAACCGTCATCATAAGCACCGGCAGAAAAACGACGCAAGACGGACACGGGAGGCACTACGCTAGGGGCAGTACTGTGTCCACTTCTTTTCAACGTTACTCTCCTAATTCTCCCACCCGTTCTCAATTAGGCACAAGGGATACGCTACGCCGTGTACGCTTATGATATAACCATCTGGACAACCACGGGAAGCACTGGAATGATTGATCAACAACTGCAAACAGCGGCAACAACAGTTCAGAATTATGCACGAGCGTGTAGCCTTACGTGCTCTACCGAAAAATCTGAACTCACAGTCATCCGTCAACTGAAGAATCAAGACAACATCGACATCCACGTTGACAACCCACCCATCAAGGAATTTGAGACCCTCTATATTCTAGGTCTGCACATAAATATAAACAGCAACAACTTCCTCACCCTTTAGAAACTACGGCTCTTGAGCGAGCAAGTTGGCAGGCTGCTCACCAGGATAACACAAGAATCACGGATGCGGGAAGATGCTCTGTGACTGCTGCAGGCTTTCGTCGTAAGCCGCGCCATCTACGCAGCACCCTACACTCCGCCAAAAGAAGCTTGACATCAAGAACCTCGACGTCTTAATCAGGACAGCCTACAACAACGCTTCGAGCCTCCCTCTTGCGATATCGACGGACCGGTTCTTACGACAGAGCGTAACAACACGATAGATGACCTGATAGAGGCACACCTCAATGCGCAGGTTGTACGGCTCTCCACTACTCGAACTGGCCGACATGTCCTCAGTGATATAAACATCAATTGCCCCCGACAGCTAGACACCACAAACGACATCTCAGCCTCATGGAGAGGACAATTCAAGGCAGCTCTGATACCCAGGAATATCCACCCCGATTTTCACCAATCAAGGGGACAAGGCTGAAGCCAAGCTATAAAAATGAAAAACGGTTGGCGTGAGGGAATTTTCTATGTAGATGCTGCGGGTCACGAGCAGAGAATGACGGCCGCCGCATTTGTGCACCAAAATAAAACAATGGGCGCACTAATACTAGCTTGCAAGGACACACTGGCTGCGGAAGAGTGGCCATTGCTCCAGCTGCAACGCGCACTGCCTCGGAATACATTCATGCGGATTCACAGACAGCGTTTCGCAATTGCCTAAGGGGCCTGATTGCACCGCTAGCAGCTAAAATCCCGCGAGGGAGCTGCACCCGTGGCTACCAACCAACACATAAACACTTGATATGGCTACCAGGTCACCAGGGCATACCAGGGAACGAGAGCGCACATGCCTCAGGCCGAGAATTTCTCCCCCGGGCACCAAGCACAGATGTCGTGGAGCCTCCTAACCCACTACAAACCTACATCGATATACTTCAGATCTCAAGATTATTACTTCGGGTCCACCCTCCGCCGGCTAAGACACTACACAAAGGGGAGGAACTACACTTCCGAAATCTACAGACCAACTCTTACGTCAACCAACGTAGAGTATAGGCAATATATCCGGAGTCATTTGACTCACAATGTAAATTCGGCAAGGAGAAGGCGGACCTGTATCAAATGGTATGGACCGGACAGCGAAATCAGGCGGTAACTATTTGGAACCAGCCAACGCTGGAGGGGTGGGAGGCAGGTCTGACCAGGTCGGAGAAAAGGAGTAAAAAAGAACTGATCGAAAGACCTCGGATAGCGGCCTACGCCAGTGGGGTTCCGGACAGAGAGCTCCAAACGCATCTACATTCTCCTAAACAATTTCATTAAAATCTTTTCACCACCACCACCAGAGGCAAGTTATGAGCTTTTCCTTCGCTATCGAAACTCCCCCTCTATTTATCGGTTTCGGCACAGCTGCGGCTCGGCGACGTCACGTGGTTTTCCTCGGTTAAAAGCCATATGAAGCACACCTTGAATAAGCTGCGGTAGGGAGTAGTAAAGCTTTTGCTTTCAAAGCCCGAGCAGTCAGGGGAAAAATGACTACTTGATGGCGCCTCAGCAGGCCCGGAGTAGTTACTCGTGGAAGACAAGTATCTGAGGGCTTGAGGAGGTGGTGTTGAGAGCAGTGCCATCATAACCTGTCAAGCCTTAAATGTCGCAAATATGCCGGTGTTCAGTGGTGCGCCGGGAGCTTTTGACTCTCGGACCCGGTGGATTGTAATCAGCCGCGCTCGCAGAGGTACTGGAGACAAATGTTAAGTAAATGCCTGAGGTCTGGGGGCGATGTCGGTACTCGAGCTGAGCGGCGACAGGTGGTTGTATATGGGCGACGACGTCGGCGTATATAGGCGAGGCGGTGAAAAGTGGTAATGGATAAGCGGGCGGAAGGGCCTCGGCAATCTCATTTTGGATAGCATGCCGAAGAGGTGGAGCCAAATGTGGAGGTCGCACTGGACGGCAAGACAGAAGGGAGTGCTGATGCTCCACTTCGCGAACAAAGTCGTTGATTGGCTGCAGCAGCGACGAGGTGTCAGCGGCTGTCGTCGGTCAGGCAAGCGACTCAACCTGACGGGGGCGCTTACGAATCAGTATATTCTGCTTGCGCACCTCCTCGATGCTGTCGCAAAAAGTGACGTCCTCAGCATCGGGGCGCAAGTGGCGCACTAACAGCATCTCAAAGCCATCACCGTCGACGCCCTTCAAGATGCGTGTTTTGTCTCACCTTCGGACACTTTCAGGTAGACAGGTTTCCTTATGTTAAGGATATCTTCGATGTAGATTGTGAACCTTTCGCCTAACTCCTGAGAGGTACTGAGATCGCTACCCGGCACATCGGTCAAATGTTATGTATTTATTTATTTATTGTACCCCGAAGGGTGAGAAGCATTAAGAGGGGGAGTTGAAAAATCAAGAATAAAATTTGAAAAATACAGCAGAGAGACAAATTTAAATAACGCCTGAGTATACAATATTACATACGGATTTGTGAAACATCTCGTAATTATTAAGGTCGGCAATATCTGCGGGAAGGCGATTACAGTCGCGTGAGGTACGCGGCAAGAATGAAAGGGAACTATATTTGGTATTACAAGAATCAAAACTGATTTTATGAGGACGGTCAGTACGATGGGATACATAAAATGGCTGGGAGTTGAGGCGACCGCGCAGTATGGGGCGATGGTACAGTTTGTGTAAGAAACCGATACGAGACACTTTGCGACGAAGTGACAGCAATGGAAGAGAAAGATTAGATTTCATTGAAGTTATGTTGTGTTTGCAGTGCGGTTGTAATTGGTGAGAAAGAAACGCACAGAGTTTTTTTAACCATCTCAAAAGCAGTAATATGCATGTCATAAGTAGAATAAAAGACTGATGATGTATACTCCAGTTTGGAGCGAAATATTGTTTTATATTGCAAACTTTTCAAAAAAATGCGACGTAAGTAACCTAGCATGCGATTAGCATTGTTGATTACGTGTTTCATGTGAAGAGACCAGCTTAGGTTATCAGTAATGTGAACGCCACGGTATTTATATGGTGTTACAGACTCTAAAGAAAAGTTATCGATGTGATACTAAGACGACCGGGACGGTAGATTTTATTGAAACACGCATCAATTTGAATTTCTTAATATTTAGTTGCCTTGACTATTTCTTGCAGCAGTTAACTACAGTGGTAAGGTCAGACTCAAATAAACAGCTGTCATTAGCATGGATTATTTATCTAAAAATAACGCAATCAGCCGCAAAAAAAGGATAAGAGAGAACAATAGACGGAAGATCATTGTAGGTTAAGAACAAAAGAGTCCCAACGACAGAGCCTTGAGGAACGCCTGAATGCACTTCAGTAAAACCGGAATTAAAACCGCTGGCGGTAACAAACTGTGAGCGATTATGGAGAAAACACCCAATCCATTTCAGTAGTTTAGGATTAATATTAAGGTTATTTAGTTTCAATAAGAGGATTCTGTAACATTGCTTGTCGAAAGCTTAACTACATTCTAGGACTATACCTTCACCTAGTGATGATTGGTCAAGGATACGGTGTAATGCATGAGTAAGACATATTAGTTGAGTTTCGCATGAGTAAATTTTTCGAAAGGCGTTTTGTGCCAATGAAAAGAAACGTCTGATTCTAGAAAATTAACAAGGTTCATAAATATTTTATTTTCAAACATTTTGCAATATGTGCTAATTAGAGAGATGGGACGATATGTGAGGGGAGATGTTCTGATACCCGACTAGTAGATGGAATCACCTTCCTAATTTTCTATCCTTTCGGTAGAATATATTGGTCATTATATTGTTGGAATATTTTTGTTAGCATAATGGAAACATAGGCTGAAGTGTTTGTCAAAAACATAGCATTAATAAGATCACAAGCTGGAGCAGAATGAAGAGTGAGGTTATCAATAGATTTAATGACACCAAAATTATCAAATATTATTGGCGACATAGTAGCATAATGGTGATTATGAGTTGTAGGCATGTGTGCAGCAGATAAACAGAGTTCTCGCCAAATGAATGGTTAAGACTTGCAGCAACAAGGTCTGAAAGAATTAATAGGGTCACCAGAAGAGCCGGTGAGGACGATATTTTTATTAGCCGTGGGATAATTTTCTAATATTTGTTGTGAGCATAGATGAAAGAATCTCTGAGTGAAAGTATTTGTTTGCGTCTTTATTTGCCCTCACGTATGCCTCGGATACCGTCGAGTACCAAGCCCAACGTTTCTCTAGTGAGAGAACACAGCGATAGAATAAGGTCGCTTCTTTTTATTGTATAAGCACTTGATATGATTGCTATATCAGGAAGCATTAGTGTGGTTGATGATGCGTTGAAGAGTGAACCGTTCAATGGGCTGATTTACTTTGGACGAAAATATGTTTCAGTTAAATTGAACAGTTCGGTTCTCGAAGCCATCAAGAAAAATGTCTATAAAAGAAGAGAGGTCAGTATTTGTTGCCTGAAATTTGGCTCGCTTATAATGGCGTATCATCTAGTAGAAGAATCGGAGATGCGGGAAAACCTGTAGTGAGAGAATTAATGATATCGTGATGTTCATTGAAGAAGGTCGGAGAGGAAGATGGTGGGTGTTAGCAGACCCCTAATATGATTTTTGGTGATTAAGCGTTTTTGCTACCCATACCATTTCTGAGTCAGTCCGAACGTAATCACGGGGTAAAGTCGTATCGTTTGAAATCGCTAGCAGCACGCCTCCGCCTCTGTCTTCCACGATCACAACGAAACAATGCAAAAAGATGAGTGCTAAGAAGTATATCTGAATCAGGGACATGCGGGTTAGCCAGGTTTCTGTTAGAGCAGTAGTTTTTGCCGAACGCGTGTCGATAGCTGATAATAACGACTTATATTTGTTAAGAACACATCGAAGGTTAGTGAAAACGACTTATACAAAGGCTTTAGATGCCCGCGCACTACTTTTAACGAGGGCCTAGGAAATGCTGGGTTCGCAATTAGCAGCGGGGCAGCCAGAGCCTGTCCTGCGTGTAGAAATGTTCAAGATAGCGCCCGTGGCCGAGTCATAAAAGTAGCAGTTGTCACCAATATGCAACTTATTCTAGCGCAATTTGTGTTTTGGGGCACCGCGTTGGCTTTCAGCAAATTCAAGAAGCTTTTTGCGAGCGACTCTTGTTGCAGTTGCAAAGTCTTCAGTAAGGGTGATTTTAGTGTCCTTCAAACTGTTACGTGAAGCGAGAATGGCGTATTTTGTTTCCCAATTTAAAAATTTACCTACGACGGGGCGACATTTATTCGGCTTGAAAACTCCCAAGCAATGCACTCGTTCGAATGCATCACGAAGAAGGGGATAAGTTAGACATTTGTTAATAACAGAAGTTAGTTTCACTTTTGTCTCTTGCCATGTGTCATCAGAATCTGGAATGCCGTAGAGTATTAAGTTGTTGCATCTATTCGTGTTTGCAAACTGCTATCTCAGAACGTTCTTCAGTTTCGGTTTGTATTCTTTTGTTGACAGCGCTTAAAAACACGAACAAGACATAGAAGACGACGTCACAAGCGCGGACACATCATGACTGACTTCGTCTAGCTTTTTGTAATTTTCTTCTAGTATACCTAGACGATTCCGTATAGCCGTGGGTTTGTATGCTGGACACTTCATGACTGACTTCGTCTAGCTTTTTGTAATTTTATTCTAGTACATCTAGATGATTCTATATAGCCGTGATTTTGGATTGACAGCGCCTGAGACGACGGGAGCGGCACCGAAACCAGCCCGCTGTCACCCGCACTGAGCAGAGACATCCGCCACGATAGCAATGCTCAGAGGATCACGTTCCTTTTTGTATTTTCACGAATGTGGGCCTTCTTTATAGTAGCAACATACCTCCACGCGATGCCGTGATGCCTTTCTTTCTACGGATGATTGGCAGCATTTACCAGCCGCTGAAGTTGGGAAAACCATGTTTGGGCCGGCCGTCATCACTACCCTGAGCGCCTACTGACTCCGGCCGGTGTCGCCAGCCTTGCTGTTCGTCACCCGCGGCCGTACGCAATTGATCACGACCCGTGGGACCTTACTCGGACCCCCTCGTGCTCACTGGGCTTCTTGATGGTCGCCGCGCCTGGTTCTCCGGCCTGTGACTGGGCCTGGCCGCATCGGTGATGCTGCTCTAGACACTGTCACATGTCGCAACGACGAGCCTCCGTTCGGGCTCCTACAGAAACAACCACTTTACTCCGAATACTGGCTTCTCGGTGTCACTCCACGCACCACGCTACCGACTTCTGATCTGGACGTCATTAAATTACAGCACCATGGTTTTGACGGGATAGCTTCAAGGACACTGGGTCGCAAATAAGCGGCTTCTTAACGGCGTCGGTGTCGTTGGCCATGGAAATAATTTATTAAAAGAAGTCCCCACCGTCTAAAAGACGTTGAAGCAACAGGCGTGAGCTATTTGGTTTATCAGAACTGATATGAAATAAGAACTTGACATCTTGGATTTATAACTGACGTCACCAACCAACCAACCAACCGACCAACCGACCAACCAGCCAACCAGCCAGCCAACCAGCCAATGAGCCAGCCAGCCAGAGAGCGAATCATTAAATCAATCAATCAATCGATCACCAATTCAATATAATAGTGTCGTCAACAATCAATCAGTAATAAGGTTTCTATATCGAATAACTGCGGGCCGCCATCTTGAATTGCTCAGACTTAAAAAATTTCACACCGAAGGGTGGTGGTAGCAGACTCCAGGTAATTGGGAAACGTGCTGAGAACTAACGCTCTTAAAATCCACATGGCAGCGACTTAGCGAGCAGATGGGCTACCTAGATAACGTGACCGCATCACATCGTCATAATATGCCCGCCGAATTTCTTGCAAACTGCCCACAGTGGTACGTGGCGGTTAAATTAATGGATGCGAGATGATGCTCGAGATTTGCAGCCAGGGGCTCAAAATGCCCACAGGTGGCAGCATCTTCATTGCAGGACAGTGGTGCATCGCTTCAAAGCTGCGCCAAACCGCCAGGAATAGTATGCGGACTAAGAGGAATCTGAAGATGAAGTAGAGAATGACCTGTTCCGCATATATGGGCATTGACCCATTAAGGCTATCGCGTCATACCTTTAAGGAACACCTTAAGTGTCCGGTTTTGTATCAAGCATTTCCGTTCCCGCCTTAACAAGAGAGCGTTAAGGCTCCCATTCGGCGGAAAACACAGCGGCACCGGCGGTGTGTTGACAAATTGTGGATTGCCTGAAAAGGCAGTGACGCCAAATGTGCACCGGCAAATTTTAAAATTGAATAAAAAGATCACGTGTAGGCTAATAAAAACGGTTCAACTTAACGAAAGCGTAGCGAGCTGTGGAAAGAAAAATGTTAGGCGCTACGTTAAGAGTGTCTGAGGAATAAAACGTGGGTTAATGACATTCTAATTTGAATCAAGAGGAAAAAATGGGTTTGGCAGGGTATGTAATACGAAAGTAAGATATTTGATGTTCCTTAAGGGCGACACACTGCATTCCAAGAGGCGCGAGCGTAGCAGGGTCTAATCTGATTAACAAACGTCAGAGCATGAGTACCTCTAACCCAAAGGCAGATTAGAACTGACAAATATACCAAAGCTAAACAATAAGTGCTAGGTAACCTACATAAGGATATTTAATATGGACAAAATCAGGAATGTTCGTAAGTACAGAGCTACCCTGAAAGCGATGAAAAGAAAACTAGGTATAGGCGAAAATATGAAGCATGCGTTGAACGACAAAAAAACACAATGTCATTACCATTATAGAAATCATAGTTAAATGTAGCCAAAGAAGTCTATACAGATACACAAGTAGCTAATGCAATCAGGACGGTAACGAGAGAGACAGTAGAGCTGAGCAATAGGTTATCGCGTGACGAAATAAAGAGGAAGTAATGACGAAATAAAGAGGAAGTAAAGAAAGCCTTACGGTGGGGGGGGGGGGGGGCAATGCAGAGGGGAAAAGCAGCTGAGGAGGATCAGGTAACCACAGATCTGTTGAAGGACGGAGGGTAGATTGTTTAAAAAAATTAGCCATGCTATACACGCAATGCTTTATGACCTCGAGCGTACGAGAAGCTTGGCAGGACGCTAACATATCTTAATCCACAAGATAAGAGACTTCATGGACTAGAAAAATTACAGACTGATCAGCTTGTGGTCCTTTGCATACGAGGTATTTAATAAGGTAATCGCTAATAAAGTTAGGACAACCTTGGAATTCGATCAACCAAATTCTCAAAAGGCCTTAGTAGAGGATACTTGAAAGTAGACGATATTGACGCTCACAATAAGATGATAGAAATGGCCAGAATATAATAACCCTACACCAGGTCTGACTGGGTAGACTAAGCCATTTTCGAAAATAGGCTATTTGTGGCAAAATATATGGTTTTTCAGCCCAGTATTACCAGTGTTGGCGGACTCCACAAAACCGTAGTGAATCGTTTACAGTTGTAAGGTAATTAAGTTTTCAACTATTAGCTTTCAGGTCCTGTTTGCAGTTAGAGATTTGTAGCTGGTCGTTGGTAACAGCGATATCAATTTTTTGAATTTAGAAAACGTAGTTACCCTTGGCACTGTGGCTGGAAGAAATGTATTTTTCCACCAGTTACGTGCACCGAAGGGTTTGCATTGCCTGCATGCTTTCGAAACCACATATATTTTCACACAATGCAGAAAAATTTTGTCCCGCCACAGCACCGCGAGTAATCGCGCCTTCTAAACTCTAAAAACTGATATGGATATTACTGACGACAAGCTAGAAATGTCTAATCGCAACTAGGTGCCTAACCTTAATAATTAGAATATGATTATCTTTAATTAGTTACCCGTCATACTACTTAAGACAATTCACTATAAAGGTAATACTGTGTGACAAGAGCCATAATTTTACCGCAAAAACAAGATTTTTGAAAAAAATTTAAATTTACTTCATGTCTTCCCTATAACGCATGGTTTACAGACCTCATAGATTACTAGAAAGCATTTGACTCAGTCGAAACCTTAGCAGTCATGCAGGAGTTGTGTCAGCAGAGTGTAGAGGAGGATTATGAAGAACTACTGGAAGATATCTATAATGGCGGCACCGCGACCAATGTCCGCCAAAATTAGCAATAAAATTAAGGTAAGCAAGAGTGCCACGCAGGGAGACATTATCACGTAAATCCTATTGAGCGCCTGTTTGAAAGAGGTATTCAGGTACTGGAATTTTAAACAGTTGGAGATAAGCGCGTTTCGAGGATACCTCATATCTGCTATTCGCAGACGACACTGCCTGGCTAGGTCACTCAGGCGATGAACTGCAAAGCATGAGGATGACTTAGACAGGCCAAGAAGAACGGTGGGTCTAACAGTTAATATCCAGAAGTGATGTTCAGCAGTCTCGCAAAGGAATATGAGTTTACTATTTGCAGCTATGCTCTGGATTTGGCTAGAGACTGCTTCTACTAAGGGCATGTAGTGATCGCAGATCCCGATCACGAGGGGGAAATAACTGGAATCTCTGAGATTATGAATGACAGGAATCACCTTGATGCCTCGACAGTCACCATAGCTGATTATCGCATATAAATTGTGTATATAGGTGTCATGTCTTTTATATATATATATATATATATATATATATATATATATATATATATATATATATATATATATATATATACTTGTCTGAAACACTCCACTTTGTTGAATTTATAAGTTTTCTTTATTGCACCTCTTTATAATGCCTCAATAGCCCTGACGGTGTACGAAATAACTGAAAAGAAGTAATAATAAAAAGCCTAGTAAGAGGCAGTTTGCCAATACCTCTTAAGAAAAACTAAACGCTCTAACTTACCGGTGCTCACCTATGAGGCGGAAACTTGCAAGATAACGAAAAGGGCTCAGGTTAAATTATGAACAACACAGTGTGCTAGGAAAAGGACAATGATATGTTTAACTTTAAGGGACCGTATCTGGGCAGAGTGGGTCAGAAAAGAAACGCCGGTTAATGTCGTTGTAGGCGAAATCAAGACGAAGAAATGGGCTTGGGCTGGGCATGTAATTCAAAGGCAAGGTAACCGACATCCATTAAGCGTGACGGAATGGCCACCAGAAAAAGGCACATTTTGCAGGGGTGGCAGAAAATTAGGCGGGCGGTTGAGATAAAGAAGCTTGCGGAGAAAAGGTGGCCCCGTCTGGCACAGAAAAACGATATAATTGGAGGGGAGGCAGTTATCCTGCAGTGGACGTAGTCATGAAGATAATATCAATAATAATAATTCTTATTGCCCTCCTCTTTTTCGCTCTTAAATTTTCTTCACATCTAGATGAAGATAAAACATCACTTAATTGTAAATATAAGGTAGCCACATAAAGAAAAGCTCATTATGAAATGTAAGAATAAGTTAACTGTAATAAAAGGAAAATTGGGTTTGGATGGAAATCGAACGAGTGTCTCTACAATTGGAGAGAGGTAGAGGAGAGCCCTTGACAGGTGAACCCACCTATCCGGTGGATGGTTCACACACGCGCCGATGCCGATGCCGAGGCCACCGGACAGTTTCCACCGTCATGGCCCTCCAAATGCTATCGCATTAAAAGATATGAGTAAATAGAATTCAAAGATGCGGTGCGAAACCATGCTGCCTTCCAGAAGCCACAGCCGCCTTCTCGCTCTACCCCACATACCGAAGTAGGGGGTAAGGGCGAAAAAATTTTAATGTTCAAAATTAGAGTTTGTTAGTAAGACGACCCCGCTCCATGGTTGTTATACTTAGTTCAGAACTCCGCATGACGAGGCCCCGTCTCGCGCCCACTTCACCAAATCACTTTAGGACTTCAGTGTGAACAGTTGAGGAGGGCATTCTCCCATGCCTTTCGGATAGGGGTAGGGAAAGGGGCGAGGACTCTGAGTACATGCCCACACCATATGAAAGATATTGCAGAGATCTCCACAGTGCGGTCAGCGCCCATTCATGTTGGAATCAAAGTGTTTGACCATGGCAAGAAAGAGAGGAGTTCCTGTCTGCAGGCGCCGCAGAGTTCGCTCCTTCGCCTTAAGCAGCCCCTTGGCAGGGGCCCGGTAGAGGCGTTGGCTGTCGCAGTAATGGATTTAAATTTCGCGTGGTGTGTAAGCGCTCGGACGGCTCCATCAGCGGCCTCATTGCATCGTAGACCCAGGTGGCAAAGTGCCCACATTATGTTGGTCGGAGTTGGATCATTGGCAGCCCGTCTTAAAATCTGGGAGGCAGGAGGTGCCATTTCCCTAACAAGATAGTGTTCACAGGCCTGGCGAAAGTGTGATAACTGTTCTCGACTTTGTATCCGCGGCAGCGAGAGCTATTGCGACTTCTACCGCTTGCGTTGCATTTGGGGCCCGAAAGGATAGCCCATCGACAATCATTCCCTATGGACTACGGTTGCCGTGTAGAATCTCATGGGCGAGGGCCGTGTGATGTCCGCGTAGTAGACGACCTTTTTAGGCTCATATTGCCTCTCATCCGCGCCAGCCCGCGCTTGTTGTCTGCATTCGTATGAAGTCGTATTTATATAAAGTGGGAGCGGAGCGACCAAGAGTATATGGCGCAACAGCAAACGGGACGTTATCCGTCCCCTCTGCTATGCATCTGTGTTGAATGTGTAACCAGTCTAGCAGGCGGCGCCCAGGAGCCCTCTACGAAGCCGCGTATATTAGTTCATCAGGTGGGCTTCCCGCAATTACTGATAGGATTTTGAGCATCCCCAAAGCCCTCAGTTTGGCGTTGGAGGCAGCCACCGAGAGGTCTAGTGCTCGCTTTGTCACCTTGCTGATGATGGTATCAATTTGTCCGCTCGCCCACCGGAACTCTGGACATACCTTCGCCGACCTTCACCATCCGGATAAAATATCTCGCATTTGGATTGGAGTAAAAGCACTTGCTGCAGTAAAAACACCAAGGTATAAATTGTGCGCAGATCCCACTGCTTTCTCAGAATTTATGCATCAGACGTCGTGCCTCAATTTTTTTTACTTCTCATTTACTCGTTCTTTGGTAGCGATCTTGACGCACTATGGAAACAGAGGCATATAACGTAATAAATCATTGAAGGCTCACTAAGCTCAGCCTAGAGGTTTGTGTTGTGTTGTGTTGGGTTTTGTGGCACATAGGTGGCTAATACCATCATGCGCCAAACGCAAGGTGTAGTAAATTGTCTTGTGCCGGATTTTTTATGACAAAAATGAAACGGTGATGTAAAGGACCTCATATGTTATTTCATACCATCTAGTGAAGGTAAAAGGCAGAATGTTTTCGAAATGCCTAATAGTAAAGGCTTTAAAAAGGTCAGGTAACCTCAGCGGCCATCCTTTCCAAAGGAAGGATGACGAGGCCCCCAACCAATTAAATATAGACCTCAGTCTTCTTCTCATGAATGAGAAAGTGGCTGAGATGTATCAAATAAAAGTGAGGCATTCACAGTTCAAAAAGGCAACAAATCTCTCGTAAAAAGTTTAAAACATAGGAAATGTCAACAATTGCAATATCGCTCAAGAGTAGTGCTGGGTTAAAATGAATGCAGTGATTATAAAATTCATTAAAGAAGTTCTTAGATTTTCGATGTGTAAACATGGAAATAACATATGGTTTAGTGTGAGCTCGTCTTCCCATCTTTCACAAACAAGTTTGTCTTCTTTTGTAAATAAGTAGTTTTGCGTCAGGTGTGTGTGTCATATGCGAAGGCGACATAAGATTACTTCAGTGTAACATTCCTCGTGTCTGCATGACTTCCATTCCCTCAAGGTGGGCTTTATGAAGTGGAGTTTGTTGTTCAGTTCATTATCCCACTCATTCTGGCATTTGTTCTTTAATTTATATATCAACTTTAGGCAGTCTTTAAAAGGTATGTTCCCATTTTTTATTTTAACATTTTGAGCTTTTACTCCTGATTAGTCTTCTCTCATGTTACCCTCTATGCCGACGTGGCTCGGGAACCAGCAGAACCTTATCATATGTTATTGCGTTGTGATATTTTTTGTGTTGTGTGTGATGTGGCTTACTAAGGGTTTAACTACATAACTTGACTGCAGTGCTGTGAGTAGGCTGAGGGAATCTGTGTTGAGTATACTGTTTTCGTTGTTCTCAAGTACTATTTGGTCCACAGCCATACACACTGCATAAAATTCAGCAGTAAAGATTGATACATAACTTGGCAATCTCACTATTTTTTCTATTTCCCCTGTACTACGGCATTTCCAACGCGCATTGCTGTTCTAGAGCCATCTGTGTAAAAGTCCAATGTGGCTTGAATATTTCTCTTTCAAAGCCAAGTATTACTGTAGTAGGTGTTGATGTGGTGTTTGTCTTTTTGCGAAACTGTGTTAGCGTGAAGTCGCAAGCAGCGGGAAGCAGTACCATGGTGGCAATGCATGGAGCCTCGGGGCAATTTTAGGTAAAGCATCTAGTATTCCGAGTTCATGACATGCACCTTCAAAGCATAATAACAAAGGCTTGATCGATTGTGGTTTATTATTGAACAGCCTTCTAGATGTGCACTTGGTAACTACGGGGCGACAAAGGTGTTTTGTTAAGGATCTTATTTTTGGTACATATGCGCAGGTAAGTATAGCTCTTCTGTTTGCAGATAGGTTGTTTATGGGGGACGTTGTGTATACACCAGTTAATAGACGAAGACCCACGCATGTACGGGATCCAGTTTTTTGAGGTATGATGGTCTTGCAGACACATACACAATGAATACATAGTCCAAAGTAGACTGTACTACAGAGCGGTAGATCTGTAAAATGCATAACCTGTAGTACATCTAGTGTTTTCGGGTGAGTATCTTCAGTACATTTAGAGATAGAGAAGCTTTCTTTTTGAGGGTGCTCATGTGGGGTAATGTGAGCTTTCTGTCAAAAGTTATGCCTAGGAATTTATGGTCTTGTTTTACTTGTAGAACACTTTCATTCAAGTCCAGGGTGGAATCAAGCTGCATTCCTCTTTTCAGCCAGAAAAGGACAGCAACTTTTTTTTGGGGGAAGAATTTAAATTCATTTTGGTCTGCCAAGGTCACTGTTTTGTTCAGTGTCAGTTGTATCTGTCTTTCGCATGTAGATGAGCTGGAGAATGTGCATGAAATTTGAAGGTCTCAAGATATACGGAATACATGACGGACTTTGTAATTATTTGCGATATTGAGTTCATTTTTACAATAAAGAGTGTGGTACTTAGAATACAACCCTTCGGTACGCCATTTTCTTGGATGAATTTTTTTCGAAAGCGTGCAACCTAGACGTACACGAAAGGAACGGTATGAAAGAAAGTCTTTTAAGCAGTTCACCATCCTGCCACGGATACTTAAATCTGCGAGGTCACGAAGAATCCCAAACCACCAAGTGGTATTATAAGCTTTTTCCAAGTCAAAAAATACTGCCAGACAGTGCTGGTTGTGTATGAATGCTTCACGGACTGTGTTTTCAGGACGGACGAAATGGTCATTTGCACAGCATGCGTTTTAAATCCACATTGCTGGATATCAAGAAGTTTTCGCGATTCAAGGCTGAACATTAACCTAATATTTAGCACACTTTCAAAACCTTTAGCAAGACAACTCGCAAGTGCTATTGTCCTGTAACTACAAGCCGATGTTGGCGGTTTTTCAGATTTTAGGAATGGTACAACAAAGGCGTTTTTCCACGCCTCTTGTATTTTTCCAGACTGCCATATTTTAGTGAAGAATTTCAGAAGAGCTTCTGCGGCATTTTCAGATGTGAGCAAGCATTTCATTATGAATTTAGCCTGGTCCTGGTGTTGTCTGTTTGCCCGCTGACAGTATTGTAGGGATTTCTTGCGGTGTAATTAATTTATTTTAATGTTCGTTTGCACTGCCACTTGTCGGCAGTCGTTGTTTCTCAGTTGTGCTCTTGTACTTTATAAATGACTGTGTAGTGTGAGGAACTAGAAACTGTGGCGGAGTGTTCCCCTAGTTTGTCAGCCTGTTCGCTAATGCTTGTTTGTGTATCAGGAGCTGTTACGGAAGTAATTGTAAAAGGAGTAAACCTGCCATTAAGCTTGCGCACTTGTTCCCACATTTGTTTTGATTTAACTGCACTATTTATGGACAACAGACAGTTTTTCCATGAAGTTTTTTTCCGCATTTAGACGGATGTACCGTGCTTTTGTTCTAGCCTTTTTAAACGTTATGAGGTTGTCCTGTGTGGGATATCTTCGGAAAGTGCCCAGGATTTGTTTTCTTTCTTTTTTGCTTCCTTGCATTGTTGTGTGCACCAGACGTTGTTATTTTTTCGTTCAACTCTTGACGATTGAGGAATAGCTAGCCGTACAGCCGCAATGATACATGTTGTAAAAATTTCATATTGTTCGTCCACGCTAAGATTATCAGAAAATATTTTCTCCAGAAAGGCTTTTTCTTGAAATAGTGGCCAGTCCGCTAACTTCAGCTTCCACCAGCGTGGTTTAGGTGCAATGATTAGGGTGGTGATGAAAAGTGAATTACTTCTGGAAAATGATCACATCCGTACGGGTTAGCAAAAACATCCCACTAAAAATCAGTAAAAAGGGATGGGGAGCTAAAAGGCAAGTCTCTACAACTCATCTTACCTGAGTGTGAAGAGCAATATAATGGTTTGCCTGATCTGAGCAAGCAGACGTTCTTGCACAGAATAAAATCGTCTAAAACCCGACCTCTAGTGTCTGTCTGTTCACTCTCCCAAAAAGAGCAGTGCGCATTAAAATCACCGAATTCCAGAAACGGCTCTAGTAGCTGCCTAAAAAGTTTCTCTAAATCTTGTTGTGCTACAGAGAGATGTGGTCGGAGATATATAGATCATACGGTGATTGTTTTAAAGCTAAGGACGGTGACTGCAACGGCTTAACACTTTGTCTGGAGCTTTATTTCATGGGTTGCAACACCGCTCCCAACTACAACACCAGCTCCTCCAGAGACCTTATTTGCCTGCTCATGGTCACGGCGAAAGACTGTACTTTTTAAAAATATTTTTATGAAAAGGTCCCAAGTTGGTCTCCTGCAGACAGAGCGCTACAGGAGATAGGAAATTTACGATATCTGTTGCATCTATGTACTTATATAGAATTCCACGGCAGTTCCAGTGGATAAGGAACGCTATGATGATTTTGGGGGGATGACATTGAGACCTTAGGGCCCTCCTTGTTGATGGCCTTTTATAAAGATTTTTTGTTTTTCCTGATCAAGAGAGTTCCGCTTCCGCAGCGGCGGAGGTGAGCTCTGACTTGTGTCCATTGGCACAAGGTAGGCGTTGGTGTACCGCGGGGAGCACGCGGGCAGTGAGGTTGTGGGCTTCTCCCGAACGGGGAAGCCTTGCGGGCTGTCGACTTTGTGGCCGGCGGGCCCCTTTCCGGGGATGGCATAGCATCTTTCGCTGCCTCTGCCAGAGTCGCGGATGGCCCTGCCTTAGCCTCACTAGGTGTGAGCTGGGCAGCTGATGAAGGCCGCTGTGGTGTGGCGTGCCTACGCACCACATCGGCGAAGTTTGTATGTACAGTGAAAGTTAATTGGCCCTGAATCATAGCGTAACGCTTTCTTGCCTCTTTAAATATTATATTCTCTTTGGTGTTTTTGATAAATATTTCCTTTTCTTTTTTCCCTGCAGGGCACGACCTTGAATAAGCGGCGTGGCCGCCTTCGCAGTTTGCGCAGCGCGGCGCAGGATCGCAGTCGTTTGATTGGTGATCATTGGAAGCACATTTGGCGCAGGTATCGCTGCCGCGGCAGCTTTGGAGCCGTGGCGAAACATTTGGCATTTGAAGGAGCATCGAGGGTTAGGAAGCAAGAAGAGTCTGAACGGAGACGGAGCGGTTCCTTCGAGGTACTCGATTAGAGGCAGCAGTTCGCAGTCGTCCCTCTGGTGGTGGGCAAGGTCGGATGTGGTGACAGCGCCGAGGAAAGCAGAATCGTCGTCGGACTCATCTGGTGGGCACGGAAAAGGAGCTCGGGAGAGACAGTCTGCATCGCTATGTTGCCGACCCGACTTATACACGATGGTGACGTCGAACTCTTGCAACCGAAGGCTCCACCGTGCAAGTCGCCCCGATGGATCTTTGAGGTTCGCAAGCCAGCACAAGGAGTGATGATCGCTGACGACTCGAAACGGGCGGCCGTACAGGTATGGACGAAATTTTGTGATTGCCCACACAACAGCGAGACACTCTTTTTCCGTTGTGGAATAATTCACTTCGGAACGGGACAAAGTCCGACTTGCGTATGCGATCACGCATTCCACACCGTCTTGGCACTGCACAATCACCGCACCGAGGCCCACAATGCTGGCATCTGTGTGCAGTTCCGTGTCGGCCTGCTCGTCGAAGTGGGCAAGGATAGGCGTAAATTGGAGGTGGGCCTTAAGCTCTCTGAAAGCTTTTTCCTGATCTTGGCCCCAGACAAAGGGTTCGGAGTGTTTTGTCAGGCGAGTCAGCCGCTCTGCGAGCTTGGAGAAGTTTTGAACGAACCTCCGATAATAGGCGCAAAGCCCCAGGAAACGCCGCAAGCTTCGTTTATCTGTTGACTGGGGAAATGCAGCAACGGCGGCGGTCTTTTCTGGGTCGGGGCTAACGCCCTGAGCGCTCACAATGTGGCCAAGAAACTTGAGCTCCCGAAATGCGAAGTGGCACTTTTCAGGCTTGAGAGACAGACCCGCAGAACGAATTGCTTCGAAGACGGCACGCAAACGTTTCAGGTGCTCCTCGAACGTGTCGGAGAAAATCGCGACGTCGTCGAGATAGACAAGGCAGGACTGCCACTTCAGGTCAGTTAGTACGGTGTCCATCATACGTTGGAACGTCACAGGGGCTGAACACAAGCCGAAAGGAAGCACCTTAAATTCGTACAGTCCGTCAGGAGTAACGAAGGCGGTCTTTTCTCGGTCACGTTCGTCGACCTCGATTTGCCAATAACCGCTACGAAGGTCGAGTGACGAAAAGTAGGTAGCATGGCGGAGGCGGTCTAATGAGTCATCAATGCGCGGCAGTGAATAGACATCTTTTTGGTAACGTTATTGAGGCGTCTATAATCTTCACAGAACCGTAGGCTGCCGTCCTTCTTTGCGACGAGGACAACAGGTGACGCCCAGGGGCTCGTCGATGGTTGTATGACATCGTCGTGGAGCATTTCGGCAACTTGGCGGCGGATAGCATCGCGCTCCTTCGACGAAACACGATAAGGACGCTGACATAGCGGTCTCTGGTCACTGTCGACGATAATACGGTGCTTAGTTATTGGCGTCTGGCGAACCTTGGATGTTGATGCAAAACAGTCGCGGAAAGAGTCAATCAGGCTTTCCACGCGGCGTTTCTGATTGGTCAGAAGGTCAGGGTTCACGTCGGTCCTAATAGCTGTTGCAGTGTCCTGTTCAGCTATTTCGGGAGCCGTTGTTGATAAGGCACATTGGCCGGCATGTTCGCCAAGTTCTTCAAAATGCGCAATCACCGTGTTTTTCGTCAGATGTTGGGGTTCACAACTAAAGTTGGTCACTAAGAGCGTGGTACGCACGTGAACAAGGTCGACAAGGGCGCGAGCAACGCATACTTGCCGAGACAGTAGCAGCGACATATTCGCTTCGGCAATGCCCCGAGTACCGGAGCTGGTATCACACTGGACTGTGACAAACTTGCTTGCTCTCGGCGGTATCGTTGTGTGGTCATCAGAGATGCGTAATGGTGCTCTGTGAGGCTCGGGGTCGGTATCAACAGCTCGCTGTTTCGAAAACGATACCAATTGCTCATGCAGGTTGATGACCGCCCCATACTCTATAAGGAAGTCCATGCCGAGAATCAATTCTTTAGAGCACTCTCGTAGCACGGCGAAGGAGCCAGTGAAAGTTGCACCGCGGATCTTTATACGCCTGGTGCAGACGCCAACCGGCGTTACCACATGGCAACCAGCTGTGCGTATCTGCGGCCCATGCCAAGGTGTTAGAACCTTTCTGAGGGTTGCGGCTAGGTTACTACTCATGACAGAAAAGTCGGCTCCGGTATCGACGAGTGCAGATACGTCATAGCCATCGGCGGCAACAAGGATTTCGGCGGCGGAAACAATTGTTTGAAAATTTGAGGGCGAGGTTTTTGGTGCCGTCGTCGATGGGGTCGTCGCTGAGGTCGTCGGTGAGGTCGGCGGTGGGATCGTCTTTAAGGTCGGCGGGTGGGGTCGTCGCATAAAATCGTCGGATGGAGGCTGTTCACTGTCTGCGGCAGCGGCGGTCCTACCCCCAGAGGACGCCGTCTTCAGTTTTCCCGACGTGGGTACGTACCTCTGAACTGGCCAGAGGATGACGGGCGGCCGGGCGAATAGAACCGCCTTGGGGATGGCGATCGGGAATGGCGTCGCTGCGAGGTCGAAGATTGCACGTTTTCAGCCAAGTACTGTTCGATATCCCGTGGTCTATCACCGTAGCGTGGTCGAGGTGAGTCAGGTGAAACCCCCTTAAACGCATCCTCCGGTAGGGGCAGTGGCGGAGGATATGGCCAGGCTCTCCGCAGTGGTAACAGAGCGGCCGATTGTTTGGCGTACGCCAAACGTGCGCTTTGCTCACGGGGGGCCTGAACTCCTGCGGCACGGAGGGTGCTGTTGCAATTGGCTCCTGCAGGTATTGCACAGGAGCGATGGGGGAAAAGGCTCGCATCGCTGGCCCGGGACTTCGTAGCGCCTCGCTGTACGTCATAACGGAGGGCGCCGGGTGTGGAGCTGGGGGTGGCTGCACAACTCGTCGGATTTCTTCGCGGACCACGTCCGTAAAGGCAGCGACGCTGACCTGTGGAGCTTCAAAGCGAAGTTTCGCCAGTTCCTCGCGCACCAGGCTTCTTACAAGTTCCCGAAGGTCCTCGGCGGGCAGCGACGTAGGCGTGTACTGGGACTGGGAAGAGGCTGCTACAGTAGCCTGACGTCCGTAGTGGGCGCCCCGTTCCTGTAAAGAGCGCTCGATACCCATTGCCTCCTTGGTGAAGTCGGACACTGTTCGTGGCGGGTCACGGACCAGTCCGGCAAACAGCTGCTCTTTTACGCCACGCATTAAGTGTCGTACCTTCTGGGCTTCGGGCATAGCAGGGTCGGCCCGGTTGAACAGTCGCGTCATGTCCTCGATGAACATCGCGACGCCCTCGTTCGGCTGCTGTGATCTCGAGCGCAGGGCGATTTCCGCTTTCTCTTTTCTTTCGCTGCTGGTAAATGTCTCTAGCAGCTCTCGGCGAAAAGCCTCCCAGGTGGTAAAGGAAGCTTCGTGGTTCTCAAACCACGTTTTGGCCGAGTCCTGCAGCGCAAAGTAGACGTTGCGCAGCTTGCGCTCGCCGTCCCACTCATTGAAACCCGCCACTCGGTCAAAGCTGGCCAAGCAGTCTTCGACGTCCTCGAACCTGTCCCCGTGGAACGGTGGCGGCGATCGAGGTGCGTGAAGGACAAATGGCGGGGCACTCCCGGAGTGTTGACTTGTCTGGCTAGCCGCGGTGGATGTCATGGCCCTTACCGGCGCTGTCAGTTGGCCGAACTCGGGTTGTAGGCCTCGCAGGCGGCGGCTCGCTTTGTGGACGGGTGTTGTGTCCAAGCGTCGCTGATCAGCGTCAGAGTTGCCCTCGGGATGAGCGTTCATGGAACGATACCCAGCGGCTCCACCAAAATGTCGCCGACAAACGTAGGGCGGCACGAAAAAAAGGGCTTTTTTTAATCCGAAGGCCAGAAACCCAGCAGCGCGCGTTCGAACGGGAACGTCCTCTTCTTCGCTCCCACAAGCCCAGTAATGCCGCTCGGCCGCATGGCGGCGCTCGCAGAATGTGAGCAGTGTGGCAATTTGGACGGAAGGAGACTTTTGTTCATCTTACCTCGATTGACTCGGGCAAGGTGCAGGAGGCGAAGGTCAGAACCATGTGCTTTGTCGGAATTTCTTTGTCTTCTTTACGGATTTTCATTATGTGTACATTAGTCACATTTTGATCTGACAATCCTTGGAGCATTTCTTTTTCGGTTAGTTGCAAGAAGTCATTGTCAGAAATGACACCGCGCACTGTGTTTAGAGATCTATGTGGGGTTACGGAGACAGAGATATCACCAAAATCTTCGATGCTTGCCAGCTTTGAAATCTGAATGATATCGAGCAGTACGAGCAAAAGATCACCACAAGATAGTTTTGTCAATTTATACATAGGGCTCAGGGAATCATTGAGAACTTTTGATGCTAGAAACGGTATGTATGTCTGGCTGTCTTTTTTTTCGCTATGGATGATGTGATATTTTGGGGACGTAGTTTTCTTTTTAGTGAAAAACTGAGAGGTAACATCTTCCCGCCCTCTCTTCAGAAGGCGATTATTTGAAAGGAGCGAGGCAGCCATAAAAATGTGTGGTCTGCGGCCATGGTGCCAGCCACGCACCATAGAGCCCAGCAAGGGGACGGGACAGGAGATTGAAAGTATGTGGTGCCCACGCCACCTGTACACCACTGCTATAATAAAATACGGGCAACTCAGGGTAGTTACGCCTCAAAAAGTTAACCCTTGCCGCCTATGAAATATGCAAGAAAAAAAACGAGAACAGAGGAAGATACAGGAGAGTTGTATGAAAGAAGATACGAAAGTGAAAGATGGAGGGGAGAATAGGAAAAGGCGACTGCCGGTTTCGTCCGGTCGGGTCAGGCCGAAGGTGCCTTCTACAGGAAGCTGGGGCCAAAGTGGTGTGTTGCCTCCGCCGAGGGGCCTTTAAGGTCCAAACGCTCGGCATCGGCGCAACCACCAGGAACCCCTTTTCCCCGGACATGGCAATGCCACGCACGGCGAAGCGTGGGTGCTCGGGTCCATGATGATGCACTGTTCACCATCATCACCCCGCGGAGATGTCCCTGCCGAAGCTCGGGAACCCGTGGTGTCGCCACTCACCAACGATGGATGGATGGATAAATGGATGGATACGGCTGAACCCTTTAAATCGCCCCGCAGGGGAGCGCCTGCAGCTTGCAGGCGTCGCGACGGTGAGTGGCGACACCGCAGGTTCCCGAGCATCCGCAGGGACATCCCCGCAAGGGGATGATGGTGAACTGTGCATCACCACGGACCTGAGCACCCGCGCCTCGCCGTGCGTGGCATCGCCGTGTCCGGGGAAAAGGGGATCCTGGTGGTTGAGCCGATGCCGAGCGTTTGGACGTTTAAGGCCCCTCGGCGGAGGCAACACACCACTTTGGCCCCAGCTTCCTGTAGACGGCACCTCCGGCCTGTCCCGACCGGGGGAAATTGGCAGTCGCCTTTTCCTATCCTCCCCTCTATCTTTCACTTTGCTATCCCTTTCTGACAACTATCCTGTCTCCTACGCACTTCTAGTTTCTTCCTTTCTTCCTGGCGGCGAGGGTTAACCTTGTGTGGCCAACCACCCTGAGTTGCGTCGTATTTGGGTATAGTTGAGGTGTACAGCTGGCGTGGGCAGGACTTGCTTGCAAGTTCCTCTCCCGTCCCCTTGTTGGGCTCCATGGTGGGTGGCTGGCACCGCGGCCGAACAACAGACGTATGCCATGGCTCCCCTCCACTCGCAAAATGATCGCCCTCAAAAAAGAGTGCGGACCGATGCAACAGCCCACTACCTTCAGAAGTCCAAGGACACTTTCCCGAAATTGCACGTCATTCACACCGAAGCAACAGATAAAACCGCCCGAACAATATCCCCATTCATAGTCACAAAAACCCTAACCTCTGCCTTGGGCACGGGTTGCATGCTAAAAATATGCCTAGTGGCGACCTTCTACTAGAACTGAAAGAGAACGATCAATATTCTAAACAGTCCAACATAGTGTCCATTCGGGATACAACTGTCTCAGTGACTGCACATAGATCTTTGAACACCGTCCGGGGTGTGATCTCCGAAATCGATTTCCTTCATCTCACAGAAGAAGAAATGCTTGAAGGTCTAAAAGACCAAAATATCATCAATGTTCACCGCTTAAAATCCGAAAGGAAAACAAAGAAATAGCAATAAAACATCTTGTCCTCACATTCAGCTCAAGCACACTGCCCGAGTCAGTCGAAGTTGGTTACCTAAAGATAAATGTCCGACACTACATCCCAAACCCGCGAGGGTGTTTTAACTGCCAGCGATACGGCCATGGCGCACAGAGCTGTCGTGGTCGGAAAACATGTGCGAAATGCGCCTCGCAAGAGCACGTCTCTGAAAGCTGTGAAGCTGCAAACCTACATTGCGCAAACTGTCAAGGTGACCATCCCTCCTACTCAAGATCATGCCCCTCATGGAAGAATGAGAAAGAAATCATAACAATGAAGACAAAGCAAAATATAACTTTCAAGGAAACACGACAATTCTTTTATGCAAAATACACATTCAGTTTCACAGCAAGAGCAAGCTTCGCCGATGTGGTGCGCGGGGGCGCTGCACCACACCGCGTTCTAGGGAGCCTACATGTCGCGCCCCCTCCCGGCTTAGGGTGGTGACTTCCTTTGACACAGCACATGCCGCCTCCCGCTAAGACCCATGTTGCCAGCGCGTGTGTTGTCATGGTTACGGGAAGACGCCGCGCCATCTTGTTCCCCGCCGTGCATAGGCGCGCATTAGCTGCTGCAGCAGTTGCGTCTTCATCGCCGTTCATCGTTGAGTGGGACAGTCATATGTTGTCGGTTGTTGCACTAAGTGCGCCAGGAAGCTTACGCAGCAGCAATGCCTGGGTGTTGCGTTCCGCAGTGCTCGAACCACTGCAGGAAGGGCACATGGATGTTTCGTTTCCCGGCTGACTCCAACCGAAGAAAACGTTGGCTGGCACAAGTAAAGCGAGACTGCTGGGAACCCACTGCTGCTTCTCGCATATGTTCTGTGAGTACCGTACCTTTTTCTCTTTTGTTACCTGCTCGCTTGTTATGTTTGGTGTACTGTGCTTCACGTTTACGATAATTAAACCACGGCCGCCTCGAACGGCGTGCGCGGCGTGGGTTTGATAACAGGCTACGCATTGCGGGCGTGGGTGCAATCTTCTCGTTAGTTTTTAGATGCGCTGGCGGCGTGTCTCGAGCACCAAGGGCGAGAAGCAACGGTTCGCATTCGCCCTCGCTGACTGTAATTCTCACGCGAGTGCACTCACGATATATTGGCGCCCGCTTCCTTGTTTGCGCTGTAATACATGCGCCAAGACTCATGTCAGAGAACATGACTGAGGTAGTGAAAATAAATTTCTACATCTCTCTGACATTGTACGCGTTCGCTGTTTCGTGAGCGCTGTGGTCGGAGGAACTTATTTTCAGTCAGGTCTGGTTATCTAGGCACCGTTCTGCTGTACGACGCTATTCGGTAGAAAAAGATTGGAAACCCAAGATCAGACTAAAAGAACACATTTTGTATATGCCCGGTTACTGGCATGCATATGAAGCCTTTAGGAAGCCCTTATCCAGTTTTTTTAGCTTGGCACTATAGCCTGGTAAAAGACAGCATGTGAAAACATTACAGCAGGTAGAAACAGCTCTGTAGTTGTAACGCTAGTCATGTTCCGGTTTGCAGCATTTGTCACAGTTATGTGCAGGTATGAATATACTTCTTGATGCTTATGAAGTACTTGCTGCCATTCATTTCAGGCACATTTTGAAGAAACAAGTTTCGAGCAAAACAGACAGGATGGCTTAAAGAAGCTAAGGCCAGATGCGGTTCCCACACTTTTTACTTATCGAGGTAAGCTTCTAATTTTGATCCATCTCTTAAATACAACTCTGCCTCATTCATATGAAATGTTTGCAAAGAAATTTGTCTACACGTATACGGTAGTGCTGTGGTTGCTTTGTGCAAGCTCAAAAATGTGCGCTCATCTGCTTTTAGAAGGCTGCAAAGAAAGGTTCATCACCATCAGCATTTCAAGGTCCATAGCAGGACGAAGCCTATCCTACTGACTTCCCTTTAACCGGTTCCTGTGCCATCTGTGGCCACATTATCCACACAAACTTCTTGGTCTATTGATATGGCTTTTATATCCAAGCATTCCTACAGCGCATGTTTGCATCAGCATCTAGATCCCTAGCTAGAAATTTGTTGGGATCCATGCAATTCATTTCTTGTAAAACTAAATCGCGGGCATAAAAAAATATGTATATTGCACGTTATTGTAGGATCATGCATTCGAACAGCACCTTCAAACAAAAAATCACCTTAAGCCGTGTTTTAACGGCTTCTGCATTACCTCTGGCTCATTTTTCACTGTAGATTGAAAAAAAAAATGAATGAATGACAATTGAAATCTTCCGTGTAAGCCATAAAGGTATAAAGTATGGCACTAAACAAAACTTTTGCCACCTAACTCTCTGCCTACCCCTACTATATTTGCTTTTCTTGAACACCCACTGCTTCCCTAAGGGACTACTGTTTATCTTCTCTACACATTGAATGCACTCATATATATGATACTAAGATCCAAAACGTAACACACAGATATAGCCTTGTATTCAAAGAGCACAAGGCCACCTATAGTGTGTTTATACTTTGTATAGCATCGTTTTTTCTTTATAATTCACCCGACGCCTGCGAGAAAGGGGGCATCTAGAATCAAACAAATATCCTAAAGCAGACTGCATACTGTGCTGTCTCATTTGTTCTATGTCACCTGGCACAGAAGCTAAAATGGCAAAATTCAGGACGATTAGTAATTCTAGTTGCATCAATGGTACCTCAGCTGCTAACACAACCTGCTGTTGAGCACAATTTTGCACGACTGGATCATTGCCAGTTGTAGCATGCTTTCCGACGCTGTTAAATATGCACTGGCGGTAAGAAATCTAAAGCCCCCCAGTACAGCTTTGGGATCTTAAAACCCAACTGATATTACTACTCCTGAAGTTTATTTGGAAGTTTTATGCAGGTACTAGGTTGCTCTTCTGTAAATGCAGAATTTCTGCAGTTCTTGAGTGTAGTGCTACCCTATTGACTGAATTTTTTATTTCAGCCATCCCGAAACACCGGAAGCCTCCGAAGAAGCGGTCTTGCTTTCGTCCGGCCACGCCAACGCAAAGCCCAGTACTTGACCCCACTGGAAATGAACCATGTGGTAGTGCTGCTCTAGAGCCTGTCTTCGCATCAACAGCCGAACAAACACAAGACTCGGCTGTGAGTGACAGCATGAGTTCCCAGGACACTGTTAGTCCACTACAATGTGCTCAGGTACCAGGGTATGATCTACCTTTAACAACCACCTTGCTGCCGCCCAAAGCTGTCGACACTGTTATCTATGCAGACAGCATTGCCCATTCCTTTCTGAGAACAGATAAAGCCAGTGGGGACGATTCCACTGATGCAAGTCGACTTCCTCTGCCCGCAGCTTCACCCATGGAGGCCGAATCCTTAAGCGCTGAAAGGTCACAGCATAGTAATGAGCGATCAAGTAAAGAAATACCTCAAGCTGCATTCACACTTGGTTCAAGTACGGCTTCAACTGACTTGTCTCTTCAAAGACAGAATGCTGAGCTGAGAAAGAGAAATAAGGACTTGGCCCAAAAGTACAGAAACCTACAGAGGCTTCACGAGCAAACAAAGATAAAACTGCGCAATCTTGTAAAGAAGTCACAGTCGCCACAACAAAAAATGATAACCTTGGAACAATTACCGTTCCTCAAACACGACCAGAGAAGGGCTTTGACGGTGAAAACTACGAAGGGCCTTAAGTGGTCTGAGAAGACTATTCGAGAGGCCCTTCAAATAAAGCACGCATGTGGAACAGCAGGCTATGAATTATTAAGATCATTATCATATCCACTGCCATGCAATAGGACATTAATACGAAGGCTTCAAAATATTAAATTTTTGCCTGGAGTTCTTCATGAAGTTTTTAATGTCCTGAAATCCAAAGTAGCCACAATGCAAGACATAGAAAAAGACTGTGTGCTCTTCATGGATGAGATGGAAATCTCCCAAGGATTTGACCACGATCGCTCGCTTGATTGCTTTTTTGGGAGCACTACATTGCCGGAGTCCGCTACAGATGTTGCCAACCATGCTCTTGTGTTCATGGTTGGTGGCGTGAACACGAGATGGAAACAGGTTATCGCCTATCACTTCACTGGAAGGTCGATAGATGGCTCTATTTTGAAGGACATTGTGTTCCACTTGATTGAGCTTTGTTTTCAAATCTCGCTTAGAGTGCTTGTTGTCACAAGTGACATGGGAGCTGCCAACCGTGCAGTTTGGCGCCTGCTTGGCTTGTCCAACCACAGAAACTCACAGACTGTCTGCTGTATTCCGCACCCGCACCTCCGTGGCAGGCAACTATTCTTTATGGCTGACCCCGCCCACGTCTTGAAGAACATCCGTGCCCAACTACTCCGAGTGGGAGAATTCACTCTGGGTGAAGAAACTGTTAAGGAACAAAGTCTTCCTTCTGGCACTGTCAAGGTGGAGCATGTTGAAGCAGTGTTGAAGTACGACTGTCAAAGTGAGCTGAAGATTGCAAATAGGCTGTCGGAAATCCACATCAGCAGTGGACATTTCACTACCATGAAAGTGAACATTGCTGTGCAATTGTTCCGTGAGGCTCCTGCTGCTATCCGATATTTAATCCAACAAAAAATTTTGCCCCCCGAAGCAGAGGCTACAGCGTGGTTTTTTAACCTCGTGAGCAGGTGGTACACCCTTATGTCGGCCAGACATCCGGTTGTTGCTCTGAGCGATATAGATCCTTCAAAGCATAAAGAGGCCACTGCGCTTTTGGAACTGACGTGCAGCACTTTCCGTCAAATGAAAATGGGAGCAACGGCACATTGGAAGCCTTCACAAGCTGGCCTTCTGGCATCGACCACTGTTGCTCTCAGCCTGTCGCAAGACCTCTTGGACAACCAAAGCTACAAGTATGTGCTTCTTGGCCGGCTCGTACAAGATTGTCTCGAAAACATATTCTCTGTGTTGAGACTCAAGAAGCCGGTCCCTAGTGCATACGACGTTAAGTGTGCACTGAAGCTGATTTGTGTTGGACAGTTCATGCACACACCTACAAATTCTAGCTACGAGGTTGATGACAGCTTGCATCTAGCTGACCTCCTTGACCCAACTATCCAGAGACATGAAGGACAAAACCAAGAGCCTGAAGAGCTAGAAAACCTGTTTGTGTGTGCTCTCACAGAAGCAGAATGTGACATTCTTGCTTATCTAGGAGGATTCCTGGTCAAGTCTGTCATGAAGTCCATTGGTAACTGTAGTGACTGCAAAAATGCCCTTGTTGGAGATGCTACAAATCAGTATAGCAATCTTATTAAGCTTAAAGAGTACGTGAAAAATTCTGAGAACCTCATTTATCCAACGCAAGCAGTGATTAATGTCCTTATAGAATGTGAGGAGCTGTTTAAGACTTTTGCAGATATGAAGGAAATCATGGTGCTCAAAACCCCATTTGCTAGCATTCTGAATGCCCTGTGCAAGGCTGTCAAGTTGAACTTAGGTTGCTGTGAAACACATCATGCTCAGGCAGGGAAGGTCCTCCTGACAAAATATGTGAGGACAAGACTGAGGATCCATCTACGACAGCAGCATGCACAGAGGGTGGATGGAATGTCTAGCAAAACATGTGCCGCAACAAACCTGGTCTGAACTCTGAGAAGGATGGTAACATCATATGCTTAGATGCTTGCAGTCAGCTAGTTAATGATTTGGCCTTGCTTTCGTTGTTTTTCTATAGTTTGATACAACTCAAGAAAATAGGGGAGATGTCCTTAAAGAATTCTATCCAGCCAATGGCGCCAACCGATTTTCATGACACCATGTTTAATGCTGGGAAGTTGCATCGCTGGGAGTGGCAGATGAACGGCAGTTAACCGTGGCTTAATCGGATTGACCGCGTTGTCATGAAAATCGGTCACCGCTATTGGCTGGAGGGAAATGGTCGGGGGGCATCTGCCACTACTTCCTTGGGTTGTACCCGAATATAGCACTCTGACACTTTCACTGTGTATGTCGTGTGTACTTTGCTCGCCTGTAAATTGTTCACGTCTTTCAGCATATTTTTATGTCACCTCTCTGTAGCAAGCTGTTGCTTGCAGATTGTGTGCACTAACCAATGAAGCTGCTTTGGTTCAGTCAGCATTTGGAAATAGCAAACTGATTTACAGTGCGTGCCACTAGTGTGTTCATCAAAGGTGAAGTTTTTAGGAGCAAGTGTTGGAACTAGATGCAAATGTGTAAACCGCTGTTTCAAGTCTTTTGTGAAGTGCGTAACAGTCTTATTTTTGTGGCTGGAGCATCACTACCATGCCTTGCATTATTTAGGGGCTGTAAAACATACGCTCCCACAGAGTTGCCGTGGTGTTTCTCATTATCATTTGAGTTGTTTGCATTACTAGTCCTGCTAATTTAGCCCATTTATTGTGTCCTCTGTACTGCACTCATGCAATTTGTTCATGGCTATCAGTATATTTTGTTTTATGTAGAAGTGTTCATTGAGCAACGAAGCTGCTTTACTTCGGTCAATGTTTAAAAATAATAAGCCTGTTTGCAATTACACCATCAGTGTGCGCACCAGATATGTTTTACAGGAGTGACTGATATGTGTACAAAAATTTCACTGGTTTCACAGATGCTGATAATGGAAGAATGTGATTTCATATGCACTTTAGCTGGCTGCGGATGCTTATATATTCTGTCAGTTTGCTTGAGAAAGAATATGAGCACCTCCCCTTTAATTGACAGTTGCCAGAAGTGTGTCGGCAATAAAAGAAGCTTCTTGAATGTTTACACGAAGGCGTCTGAAAATGTCATTTGGTTTCTTGATTTTAGGTTTTCTCGCTTGTCCCATTGTTTGTATTGCTCCTCTTTCTCTGATTCCATTCCAGCAAGTCTCATGTTACACTCTGAACATTTGAGCCTCCTACTGAACACCCTGTGTAAGTTAGTTTCTCAGCACACGTGGAAAAATGGTAGGCAATGTGAAATGAAGCACTGCTTTAATGTTAACTCAATGGCAATCTGTACAAAACTAAGATGCTTACAACACTCGATCTTAATTTGTTAACATCAGCCTCAAGATTCCCTAAATTTTTTCAAGTATGTTTATACCTTTTGCTGAAGCTACAGTGTGCTAGTATGGGGTTGCATAGCTCATTGCGTAGAGCATGTGTAATTGCTCACAGAAGAGCAAAATGCACAAACTAATGGTACATTGCACACGCAAATGCCATTGTGATGTCGGTAATAGAACTACTGGGGCACTTAAGTCTCTTCCCGTGCTGTGAATGCATAAGCATTAGGTGCTACTGTTTTGCTTCTGTTGCGTGGTTTTATTTTGAACCTACATAGACCAGCGTTAGCTCGGTTTACCGTTACATTTTCGATTCTACTCATCGAGACCTTTCAACGATATATGACGATGCTATAGCATTAGGTTCAATTTTAAATCAAATAAATAATTAATGGTAATTAAGACCTGCAATTACTCCGGTGGAATTATACTCGACATAAGCTATCCAACGATATATAGCTTGATGATGGAGCATAACGATTGATTTTTAATCACGGTTATCTAAATAATGGTCGGTAAGACAAGATTAGTTCAGTGCAATTGTACTCAACATAAGCTATCCAGCGACTTAGTGATGTAGCGTAAATTTCAATTACATTACAATTAACTAATTACCGGTAATTAATTGAGACCTACAATTAGTCCGGTGCAATTATACTCGACATAAGCTATCCAACGATAGAACACTTGCGGCGATTATGCCCGACATAAGCTACACAGCCACTACGGCCACATTCTGTACAGGCCGCGCATGAACCAAGTAATTGATAAGCATTAAAAAGTGGGCCTGCGTAATCTTTTGATTACCGTCATAACATTAAATTCTGAACTCCCAACACCTAAGCTCGGTTAGTGCTCATCGTGAGGAGGAACCCTTTTTACGTAATTGATAAGCGCTGCCTTTTGGCGCGATGACGCGCGCAGAGGAGAGACCCGTTCGGAGTGTAATGCACCGTCGCTGAGAACTGCTCTATGTCGTCGGAACGGCGTCATCTGTTGGTACTAACTTCGAAAGAAACGCCGATAAACTAGAATATAAACTAATGTTGTAGATCGCCCCAGCGACCACGCCACTGAAAGCCGGGGATGCTCTCTTCAAGGGGAACAACATGGCTGCCCGTCATGTTTAGCGGCCGTTTTCGGCAACACTGGGAGAGATGTCACCACCCTAAGCCAGGCGGCAGGCGGCATGTATGTAGGCTCCCTACCGCGTTCCGGCTTCTGCCCAGGCAAAACCTCAGACAGGGCCACCTACGCCCCTGGCAGGGTCAGCAAATGCTGCCCTGCCACCGCCCCAAACGGTCTCGCCGTCCCTTGAGTAGGCGGACGATCAGACCCCTCCTTCTCGGAGGAGGCCTGAAGTACGTACACGCGCGGTATCCCCGCAGGCCTCCAGCGCTTCCACCGAGGCGATGAATATATCATCTGGCACGCCCGTCCCGCACGGGCGGCACAGGTCACTTGACCGTCAAAACAAAGAAAGGACCCGAATCACGGGTCCTCCTGTAAAAGAAACCTAGGCTCCCACTTCTTCATTAAAAAAATGGCATTCCTAATACAATGGAACTGCCGTGGGCTATTAAATAACTACAGTGACATAAAAGATCTGTTAGACACTTTTTCCCCTGTGGCTTTATGCCTTCAAGAAACAAACCTAGGTCAAAAACACAATAACTTTTTAAGGAAATACAAAGTCTTTCGTTGTGGCAGAGAGCAAACTAGTAAACTCTCTGGAGGTGTTGCTATTGTAATTCAAGGCGGTGTTGCAACCAGAGAAATCAAACTTAAAACTAACTATGAAGCTGTTGCAGTAACTGTCCTACATTTCAAAACAATTACAATATGTTCTATATATCTCAGGCCACAGCAAACAGTTACACTAAATGACCAAGAAATACATTTTAAGCAGCTACCAGAGCCGTATCTGGTAGTTGGGGATTTTAATGCCCACTCTGGTTTTGGGGGAAGCGAACAGACTGACAATAGAGATCGTGTTCTAGAAGATTTTATTTTTCACAACGACGTTTGCCTGTTAAATACAGGTAAACCCACATATTGCTCCCCAGCCTCAGGAAAAATGAGTTGCATAGACCTGTCCTTTAGTTCACCCTCCGTTTTTACTGATTTTAGTTGGAATGTTCTTGACAATCCGTACAAAAGCGATCATCTTCCTATAGTAATTAACTTGTCATCACCACCATCAATCATTCCAAATAAACCACGTCATTGGAAGCTCCACTTAGTTGACTGGGATTTTTTCCAGGAAAATGCTACACTGGAGACAGTTTTTTCAGAAGATCTTAGTGTAGATGAACTAAATGAAATGTTTACGTCTTGCATAATTGCTACAGCACGTCTAGCCATTCCTCAGTCTTCAGGAGTGGTACGTCAAAACCACAAGGTTGGGTATAACCAAGACTGCAGAATAGCCAAAAAACATCAGAATAAAGCCTGGGGTATTTTTCGCAGGTATCCAACAGCCGATAATTTTATAAACTTTAAAAAAGCACGCGCAAAAACCCGGCATACCCGCCGCAATGCGGAGAAAACTTCATGGCAAAGCTACGTATCATCTACAAACAGTTCCATTACATCCAAAAAAATGTGGGAGCAGGTTCGTAAATTGAAGGGCGGATTCTTCCCTTTCACAATTCCCTTTCTAACAGCCACTGGTGCACAGACAAGTATAGAAGAACAAGCAGACGTCCTAGGCGAACACGTCTCAAGTATTTCCAGCTCTTCACACTATACACAACAATTCATAAAATACAAAAAAACTATGGAGAAAGAAAGACTTCCTACAAGCGCATGCACAAACTAAGCATACAACAGTCTAATCACAATTCATGAAATAAGAAAAGTTCTGTCTGCAGGCAAACAGACTCCGCCTGGTCCTGATCAAATTCATTATGAAATGCTGGCACATCTTTCTCAGCAATCTGTAGAAGCACTTTTGAGATTTTTTAACAAAATATGGATTTCAGGAAAAATACCGCAAGCCTGGAAAAAGGCCGTTGTACCATTCTTGAAACCGGGAAAACTACCATCCTCCCTTAGCAGTTACTGACCCATAGCCCTTACTAGCTGTCTCGCTAAATTGTCTGAAAGTGTTGTCAATATTAGGCTGATGTTTGTCCTTAGATCTCGTGAACTTCTTGATATCCACCAGTGTGGATTTAAAAAATCTTATTCAACAACTAACCATCTGATCCGCCTTGAAAATACAGTCAGAGAAGCATTCATACATAGTCAACACTGCCTTGCAGTATTCTTTGATATGGAGAAGGCTTTTGATACCACCTGGAGGTTTGGGATCCTCCGCGACCTCGCGGACCTAGGGATCCGTAGAAGGATGCTGAACTGCCTAAAAGATTTTCTTTCCGACCGTTCATTCCAGGTACACTTAGGCTCCACCCTTTCCAAAAAATTCATTCTAGAGAACGGTGTACCCCAGGGATGTATTTTAAGTACTACCCTTTTTGTCGTAAAAATAAATTCTATAGCTAAAATAGTTCCAAAGTCAATTATGTTTTCGTTATATGTCGATGACCTTCAAATAGCGTGCACGTCCTCCAGCCTATCAACCTTTGAGCGACAGATTCAACTGACATTAAACAAACTTGCGATTTGGGCTGAAAGAAACGGGTTTAAGTTCTCAACACAAAAAAACAGTTGCTGTTCTTTTTTCACTCAGAAGAGGTTTGCAGATTGACTCCACCTTGTACTTATATGAAATTACACTTTCGGTTAAGCAAGAACATAAATTTTTGGGCATAACATTTGGCAAGAAACTCACATTCCTGCCACATATAAACACCATCAAAAAGAAAGCCTCCAAATCCCTGAATATATTAAAAGTACTGTCACGAACACGCTGGGGATCTGATAGAACATGTCTTTTACAAATCTATAGGTCTGTAGTACGCTCTACTCTTGACTATGGATGCGTTTTGTATGGGTCCGCGAGGCCATCATATATAAAACGACTGGACCCAGCGCATAACCTTGGTTTACGACTTTCAACTGGTGCATTAGGAAAATCCCCCATAAACAGTCTCTATGTCGAAATCAATGAACCCTCCCTTACAGAGAGAAGAACTATGCTCACATGCACATATTGACACAGGTGATAGAAGAGGAGGACGAAGGGAACTCAGGCGATAGAAGCAGAGGACGAAGAAAATCTTCTTCCTGCTCGTGCTCGCTCTACCGGCTGTGTAGCTCCTTCGTTACAAATCTGGTGGAGGCAGTGCTGGGTACGCTTCCCGACCCGCGCAGCCCACCTGTGATCACGGATCTCACCCCGGTCCACCAGCGCCGCGGCCGCCGCCTGCGAGGAGAGTCCCCAGAGTTCGTACCCCTTCCGGCAGCCACCAGGACGACACAGCCTCGGACGTCGGAGGAGCCTGCTGCCATGTCAACTGAGAGTAGGCTCCCAGCTCACATCCTGTGCCAGCAGCCACGAACACCCCCGTCTTTTCATGGCGACGTGTTCGAGGACGCCGAGGACTGGCTCGAGACATTCGAGCGTGTCGCCCGTTACAACGGGTGGAGCGATGAGCGGAAGCTCCACAACGTGTATTTCGCTCTCGAAGAGTCGGCGCGGACATGGTTCGAAAACCATGAGGCTTCGTTTCCATCCTGGGAGGCCTTCTGCCGCAACCTGCTCGCCACTTTTCCAAACGCCGACCGCCGGGAGCGAGCTGAAGCTGCGCTACACTCGCGCAACCAGCACCCGAACGAGTGTCCGCATGTTCTTTGAGGACACGACCCGCCTTTTCAAGCGCGCGGACCCCTCTATGTCGGAAGACAAGAAGCTTCGCCATTTAATGCGTGGTGTCAAGCAGGAGCTATTCGCGGGACTCGTGCGCAGCCCACCGCGCACTGTGGCCGAGTTTCTCAGCGAGGCGGCCACCATGGAGAAGACTCTACAGCAACGAGCCCGCCAATACAATCGTGACGTCAACGCCTTCGGGCCAGACACCTGTTCTATGCATCTCGGAAGCGCCCCGGACGACTTACGCGAACTCATCCGTTCCGTCGTCCGGGAGGAACTCCAAGCCCTTCGGACGCCTTCTAACATGCCATCCTTCGCGTCGCTGACTGACGTCGTCCGCGACGAGGTGCGCCTCGCAGCCCAACAACAAGCATCTGAGGTACCCCTCCAGCTTGACGCAAGACCCACGTACGCGTCTGTACTCCGTCAAGCTCCGACGTCGGGCTACACCATCAATGCCGCGGCTCCATCAGTGCGGCCACCGGGTCCCCCTCGTGACCCCGCTCTGCCAGCCTACGAGCGGACGCGTAAGAGTCAAGTGTGGCGGGCCCCAGACTGTCGGCCCCTCTGTTATCATTGTGGCGAGGCGGGTGACCTCTATAGGGCGTGCCCGTACCACCGCGTGGGCTTGCGGGGTTTCGCCCCGGACGACCCCTGCCCTCGCAATGGCGAAAGGCCACTTGAGATAGCCTCACCTATTGGAGCGGCAGAATCTCGTCACATCCGGTCGCCGCGGGTCTCGATCACAGTCCCCAAGGCGCTACCGTTCTCCAATTCCCCGCGGAGCGCAAAGCTATTCCGGACGCCGTTCGCCCAGCCCACGACGGGAAAACTAATGCCGGCGGCCTCCGGAGGCAAGGCCGCTGCTGTAGGGAAATGTGAAGATCCTCCGCCACCATCACGCCGATACGCCATTTCGCTGGGGGCAGGTAGTGACAGCATCCGACACGCTACCTCCGATTTGTACGTAACAATTAATGGAGTCGACGTCTCCGCCTTACTCGACACCGGTGCCGATTACTCCGTAATGAGCCGTGCCCTCGCCCAAGAATTAAAGCAAGTTTTGACGCGATGGTCTGGGCCGAGCATTCGTACTGCTGGGAGTCACCTGATTACCCTTTGCTGGAAAGTGTACTGCAAGGGTCGGCATCCGTGGTTTTCTGTACGTCTGTGAATTCGTGGTACTGTCCGAGTGTTCGAGGGACTTGATCCTGGGCCTCGACTTTCTGCAGACGAACGGCGCTGTCATTGATCTGAACGAAGCCCGGATCACGTTCTCGACGAAACAGGCCGTGGCGCATACCGACAGAGATCCGGGAATCAACGCTCTGCCTATAGTCGACGATGACGTGATGGTGCCACCACGGTCTAGCGTCCTGGTTCTCGTGAGACATGACTTGTTCCACGATTACGAGGGTATCGCGGATAGCCACCTCCCGCTGCTGCCCGCGAAGGGAATAGCCGTCGCTCGAGGCCTCGTCCAGTTGCATAACGGTTGTACTAGTGTCCTACTCACGAACTTCGCCAACGAGGAGTAGCACCTCGCCAGGGACACGGCTGTTGCCTTACTTCACGAAGTTACTGTGTTGCCTGATTTATGCGCCGTTGGGGCCAGCCCTCAAGACGAGGCCGCACCATGCCACGCCCTGCAGACCGTGAAAATCAACCCGGATTTGGCACCTGAGCAGAAGAATCTTCTCTCTGCTCTTCTAGCAGATTTTGCAGATTGCTTCGCCACCAGCTCCAGGGTCGGTCGTACACCTGTCGCCAAGCATCGCATCATCACAGACGAGGCCACGCCGCCTGTATGCCAGCGCCCATACCGTGTTTCTCCTAAGGAACGCGAAGCCATTAAAACGCAAGTCGATGAAATGCTTGCATACGACGTTATTCAGCCGTCAACAAGCCCATGGGCGTCGCCCGTGGTCCTCGTCAAAAAGAAAGACGGCACCTTGAGATTCTGTGTTGATTACCGGAAACTAAACAACGTGACCAAAAAGGACGTTTATCCGCTTCCCAGGATTGACGATGCCCTCGACCGATTACGTGACGCCAGGTTCTCCTCCTCATTAGATCTCAAAAGCGGATACTGGCAGATAGAGGTGGACCAGAGAGGCCGAAATAAGACGACTTTCGTGACTCCAGACGATTTATACGAGTTCAAGGTGCTCCCGTTTGGTCTTTGCTCGGCGCCGGCCACGTTCCAGCGTATGATGGACACCGTTTTATCCGGTCTGAAGTGGCAGTCTTGCTTGGTGTACTTGGACGACGTCGTCATTTTCTCGCCTACCTTCGATCAACACTTGGACCGGCTGCGCATTGTGCTTCGAGCCCTTAAATGTGCGCAACTAACGATCAAGCCCGAGAAATGTCATTTTGGTTTCAAGGAACTTCGCTTCCTTGGCCATGTTGTCAGCGCACAAGGCGTTCTCCCGGACCCCGACAAGACTGCTGCCGTCTCCAGTTTTCCGCGCCCAACCGACAAGAAGGCACTTCGACGTTTTCTGGGCCTCTGTTCTTACTACCGACGCTTTGTGCCCAATTTCTCCAGAATAGCTGACCCGTTGACAGCACTGACTAGAGACGAAATACCCTTTCAGTGGGGAAGCGACCAAGAAGAAGCTTTTCAGGAGCTCCGCAACCGCCTACACAGCCCCCCGATACTCGCCCATTTCGATGAAGACGCCGCCACCGACATACACACCGATGCCAGCAATGTTGGCCTTGGGGCGGTACTTATCCAGTGGCAGGACGGCGTGGAACGCGTTATCGCTTACGCGAGCCGAACACTTTCGCGATCGGAGGCGAACTATTCAACGACAGAGAAAGAATGCCTTGCGGTGATCTGGGCCATCAGCAAGTTTCGTCCATACCTGTACGGACGACCCTTCCGTGTTGTCAGCGACCATCACTCGTTATGCTGGCTGGCAAGCCTTAAAGATCCGTCCGGCCGGTTGGCTAGGTGGAGCCTCCGTTTGCAAGAGTACGACGTGACTGTCGTTTACAAGTCGGGCCGGCAGCACCAAGATGCGGATTGCTTATCACGCGCGCCCGTTGACCACGCTCCGCAAGAAATCACCGAAGATCTTCCTTTCATTTGTGCTCTTAGCCCATGCCATGTGGCTCAGCTTCAACGAACGGACCCGGAGCTAGCGCCGCTCATCGAGCACCTGGAAGGTCACAGTGGTCGGTTTCCGCGTGTTTTTCGTCGTGGCCTGCAATCCTTCACCATGCGAAATGGCGTTCTCTACAAGAGCAACTTTGGAAAGTCCACCGAAACATTTTTACTCGTGGTGCCCACCCAGTTACGACCTGACATCTTGAGCGCTTGTCACGACGAGCCGTCCGCCGGCCACTTGGGAGTCAGTCGCACGCTGTCAAAGATTCGGGAGAAGTACTATTGGCCCAAATTACTTCCATCAGTGCAGACCTACGTTCGAACCTGCCGCGACTGCCAACGCCGGAAGTCTCCACCCATGAAACCAGCCGGATTTCTTCAGCCAATAGCGCCACTGAAGATCCCTTTTCAACAAGTTGGAATGGATCTCCTTGGCCCCTTCCCGAAGTCATCCACTGGAAAACGGTGGATCGCTGTTGCGACGGACTACTTGACACGTTATGCTGAGACCACGTCGCTTGCGAGCGGAACTGCTGCCGAAGTAGCCGAATGTTTTGTCCACAGCATCGTCCTGCGTCATGGCGCCCCTGCGGTCATTATTACTGACCGTGGGGCAGCTTTCACAGCCCGCCTAACCCAGGCTGTGCTGAAACTGACGCACACCAGCCATAGACGTGCGACGGCGTACCACCCGCAGACCAATGGCTTGGTGGAACGGCTCAACAGAACTCTGGCCGACATGCTTTCCATGTACGTGGATATAGAGCATAAAACCTGGGACCAAATTCTGCCATACGCTACATTCGCTTACAATACGGCACTGCAGGAGACAACGCGGCTCACTCCCTTCCAGCTTGTCTTCGGCCGTCGAGTTACTACTACGCTGGATGCTATGCTGCCTGTTGACCCCCACTGCGAGAGTGACCCTGACCTCGACATCGCCACTTTTGTGCAGTGTGCGGAAGAAGCGCGGCAACTGGCAAGGCAGCGCATACACCGTCAACAGCAACTAGACGCAGGCCGCTACAACCAGGGACGGCGCTTCGTTGCGTACGAGCCAGGCGACTATGTGTGGATTTGGACGCCCGTTCGTCACCGCGGGCTGTATGAAAAATTACTCCGTCGATACTTCGGCCCATACCGTGTCCTCCGCCGCATTAGCGACGTCACCTACGAAGTTCAACCCGCCACCCAAGCCAGCTCATCCCACAGACGCAAGCTTACCGACGTTGTGCACGTCGTTCGTATGAAGCCGTACCACGACCGACCACCCGATTGAACTTGAGGCTGACCGCTGTGCCCTGTTCTATGTTGTGATCCTCGTGCCTCACCCTACCACGCTCGCTTTCTGCTCGTCACTCTAGCGCACGATGGCCGCATCGGGGCGATGCTGCAGGGGAGGGAGCAATGACACAGGTGATAGAAGAGGAGGACGAAGGGAACTCAGGCGATAGAAGCAGAGGACGAAGAAAATCTTCCTGCTCGTGCTCGCACTATCGGCTGTGTAGCTCCTTGGTCCCCGAGTGCTTTTGGTGTACTGTTCGTTACAATATGTCCTGAAAATCCGTTCCTTGCCGAAACACCTCTGTTATTCCATAGTTACAAACTGCACCTCCAGAACACTATTCAACAACAAACCCCAGTCAGTTAAACCTCTGCTGCTCCGCTTCGATGATTGTTGCCAAACTTTAGGAATACTAGATACCCTTCCTGATGTCGCCTCAGGGTATGACCCACTGTCCCCATGGTACAGCCTTCCCACTGTGTGTGACTTCACGTTAACACAATACCGAAAGAAACAAACGCCACACGAGCACATATTACATGAATACCGGGCAATACAAGAAAAATATGCGAACTACACAGAGTTTTCCACTGACGGCTCAAAAACGGCAGATTACGTCGGAAGTGCGGTAGTGCAAGGAAACTGGCAAAAGATAGTAAGGCTACCAAACTGTGCATCCATTTTTACTGCGGAGTGTTTTGCTGTTTCTGAAGCTGTAAGGAGAATAATAAATAACAGTTTGGAAAAGAGCATAATCTACACAGATTCGCTTAGTCTGCTAACAGCATTACATTCCAGAAATGCAGTCGTACCATTTGTAGGAAACATAGTACATAACATAGAAAAAGTTACAACACAGGGACGTATCATAAAATTCTGCTGGGTGCCGAGCCATGTTGGAATAGACGGCAATGAACGAGCCGACAAAAGTGCTGCACAAGCTCGCGGGCGTGAAATTGGAAAAGTCAGCGTGCCCCACAAAGACTGCATGAAATTAATACACAGAAATCTGAAGGCTAAATGGCAGACAGCTTGGGATAATGAGATAACCAAGAAGCTGCATTTCGTAAAGCCTGTCCTCGGCGACGGGAAGACATGTACACACCAGAAACGTTTTACAGAAGTAATTTTATGTCGTCTCCGCATCGGACACACACACCTGACGCATAATTACTAACCAATCAGGACAAGCCTCTTTGTGAAAGGTGTGGAGACGAGCTCACAATACACCATATTTTATTATCATGCCCAAAACTCGAAAAACTAAGAAAGAAGTATTTTATTCAGTTTTACAACCAGTGCATCCCATTTCACCCTGCGCTGCTCTTAAGTGATTATGCAATTGTTGATATATTTCTGTTTTTAACTTTTTAAGAGAAGCGGGTTTTCTTGATAAACTGTGAATTTCCCACTTGTCGTTGACACATCTCGGCCACTTTATCTCTCCTGAGAAGAAGGCCGAGGTGTCTATTTTATTGGTTGGTAGCCTCCAGATCCTTGACCTCTTAAGGACGGTTGCTGAGGTTACCCGACCTCCTTTCAAGCTTTTAATACTAGCCATTTATCAATCTAGTCTTCGCTCTCTATACTAGGTACAAGTAAATAACTTTTGAAACTTTCTACACCGCTTTTTTTCTAATCTGTAAATTCTGGCGAAAATATTTCCTATACCTTCAGCTTGGCGCATGATAGCCTTAGCTGCTTATGCGCCATTAAACCCAAAACAACACAACACAACCTTTAAATCGGGCGGAAGCTCAAGCCACCTAGCCATGACATGAAATTTTACTCTTATCTTGATTTTAGCCACTAATCAGATAACCGTCCCTTGGTTACTTCTAACCGCTTTAAATTTACTTTCCCTTCACTGTCCTTAAACCCCAATGCCTTGGATAAATCAGTCCCGCTGCTTTCCACTGTAGGGTGAAGCCCTTTAGCGAAAATTATCAAGTGGTCAGCCTTTCTTCATCCTCTCCGCACGCAACGCACAACGTGTCTATCTCGAGGTACCTGACTCTATATGTCTTAGTCCGCAAAACTCCCGTCCTGGCCTCAAACAACCAAGAGTTTCCCCTACAATTATCATAGATATTTTCTTTGGCAATTTCCTGCTTCAAAATTCTGTATGTTCCCAGTGCTGATTTGGTCAGCCTCCCTGTTTTCCACAAAGCTCTCTCTGTTTCTTGAACCTTCCAGACGCCCCCCTGCGGGGAAGCCTACGGTTTACCAGCTTAAATATGACACAAGAGCTACTACTGCAGCTAGTTTGTATTCCGTCGTTGCGGTTTGTTTGTTACGGTTAGTTTCGTTTGGCTATGGTTTGTTGCGCATTGTATGACATTGCGGCCTTTTATGTCCATGTCTCTTCCGAAAATTAAAAAGTTACGACTTCGTCGTGTTGTGCGTGTGGTCCCTGCATATATATATATATATATATATATATATATATATGTGTGTGTGTGTGTGTGTGTGTGTGTGTGTGTGTGTGTGTGTGTGTGTGTGTGTGTGTGTGTGTGTGTGTGTGTGTGTGTGTGTGTGTGTGTGTGTGTGCGTGCTGATCAGTATATGTATATTGTATGATCTGCTGTTGCCTATGTAAACAAGGGGGGTGGGAGCCTGTCAAGTTGCTGTTCAGCAGCTTTTTCTTCCATCTCCCCAGTTTTGTACAAACATGAAAATAAACCGTATTCGTATATTCGTATATTCGTAAATATTCTTGTGTGTGAGTCCCGTAAACAACAGGCATATTCCAGACGAGGCCGCACCAAAGCCTCAAACGCTGCCAGTTTCACGTGCTTGGGGGCCTTCGGCAGTTTACGCCTCAAACACCATAGAGTCTTCAGAGATTTCCCGCAAGTAATATCGATGTGGGCATCCCAGTTTAGGCGATTAGTTATCTGAACTCCAAGATATTTTGCAGGCGCGGATTCTGGAAGTGGTACGGCAGCTATACAATATGGACGAGTCAGAGCAGTTTTCTTTTTACAAATTCCGAGTACCAAACATTTATTAGCGTTAAGAAACATACCCCACTGCTTGCACCAGTTGGAGATCTTCTGCAGATTGCTGTTAAGTTTAATGAGGCCAGCTGAGGAGTTAACTAACGAGTATAAAACGCAGTCATCAGCAAATAGTCTAGCTTTAATTTCGGAATCAACCACAATAATTATGTCATTTACATAGATTAAAATAGGATAGGCCCCAGAACTGGCTCTTGTGGATCGCCAAATGCAACCGGATGTGCAACAGAGTACTCATCGCCAACATGAACATATTGAAATCTGTCTTCTAAGTAAGCTCTAATCAGGTGAATAATGTTAGGATTGATTCCGGCAGCTTAAAGCTCTCCTATCGGTTTAGTGTGAGGTACCTTATGAAAGGCTTTAGCGAAGTCACCAGCGTCGATTTGTTCGTTGTTAACTGCAACAAAAAATCATGGCAAGCGGTTATCAGTTGTGAGACGGTAGATAAGCCACGCCTAAATCCATTTTGCTGATCACACAAGAAATGGCTAGATTTCAAAAATTCTATCAAAGCTCGGCAGATCACATGCTCGAACATTTTGCAGCTGGTCGAGACCAAAGATATTGGGCGATAACTAGATACGCAAGATGGGTCATTGCCTTTAAAAACAGGTACGACACGTGCGGTTTTCCATTCTGATGGGACTGCGCACTGAGACACGCAGGCATAGAAAATAACTTCCAGGTAGTGTGATAACCATTCTGCACAACGGCGGAGAAAAGCTGAAGGGATGTTGTCAGGCCCGTTAGACTTTTGAACGTCAAGCTTCAGAAGAAGATTCATTATACCTTCGGTAGAGATAGTAACATCTGGCATAAAAGAAGTGTAGCCGTCTGGCTCAGAAGGAAAAGTCGAGTTTTTATCGCTATACACTGATTGAAAATACTCATTAAACACACCAGCAATATCTTTTGACTTAAAGGTAAAGAGCCAGTAAGAAATGAAAACTCCTAAAAAATTGGCGGTTGTTTAGCTCTAGTTAAACCTGGAGTGACGCGATAGCTACAGCTGGCCGAGTAGAACTTGTACAGTTGAATTGCAAAGTCTGTCTTTCGCCGCTCCATTTCGCTGGACGTTCGTTCTTCATCTTCGTTCCACTTGACAGGGCACATGCGCAAAGCTGTTGCAACTCGGTTTCGTCGGCAGCAGCAGCTGCTTCGCACCACGTGGCTGGTCACCTGACCAACCACGCTGCCACACCGCGGATACGCCGCCAACGTCACGTGACAACGCCACACTGAAGGCTCGAAAGGCTACCGTAATGTAGCTATCACTTCAAAACGCACATCCAACACGCGCACAACACTCCAGGTATAAGGAAAGAGTTCACATGATCTTGAGCGTTCTAGGTCAAGCGGGGATACCTTGCGGACAGGGTGGACGCGGGTGGATGAGCTGTGGCGCTGGCGTTGCGTTGACGGAAGCGGGGGAAAGAAGCCAGGAGGTAGAAGGAGCAGGGAGCGACAAAGGAAGGCGTCGGCAGAACTCCGTCAACAGCCCCATTAACTTGGCAGCAGCCAGAGAAGCGGTGCTAGGACCCTCCGGCGGCGTCACGCAACGCTTAGGCATAAAGGTGCACTAAAAAGGAATCTTAAATCGTCTTTTTACCGCCTGAGCTCTATCTGCACGTTCCGGGCATTCTCATAAACTTCGAAATATTATCCTCTGCGGCCGATTGCCCTAATCGGATGAAACGTCCTGGCTCCCGCCTTTTTTTGGAACTCAACGCAGTAGGCAGGTGCAGTCAACCAACGCGTGGAGTGCCTTTCAGCCAGTCAAGTGGAGGCTTCGCTTTTGCTTGTATTTCGTTTTTAGTTTTCTGCGAATAAACGATTTCAGTCAGAGACAATATAGCCACAAATTAGGCCCATGGAAATTAAAATACACGTGGACTGTGATTTACATATCACTCCGCCCATGGTAGAGCGGGAAGCCGCCGCGGGACTGGCTGACGCGTTGGCTGACTCCTCTTACCTACAGCGTTCAGTTAAAAAAAAGGTTGGAGATTGGACGTTTAATCCGACTATTATAGAGCAATTGGCCGCACAGGACATTAATTCGAAGTTTCTAAGAATGCACGGGACGTGTAAATAGAGCTCCCGCGCTAAAAAGACGAGTTCAGTTTCCGCTTTCGTGCACCTTTAATGCAGGGTATCCAAGGGGGCCGTCTCGGCAGCACCGACCCACCGTCCGTGGGCTCCCACCGCCACATTTGAAGGGGATGCTGGATGCTTGCGTTGGTGATCCATACGAGGTCCAAGGAAGCAGGGACTCAACGTTCAACAGCTGCCACCTCCATGCTTGAATGGGACACAGGAGGCTTGCTTTGATGATCAAAGGGACGTCCACGGCGGAACGGGCCCCACGTACGACCGCTGCCCCCTATACGCTTGAATTACATGGCCGCCGCTGCGCTATCTCCCTTCACACGTCATTTTTCTCACACGCCAGCTCTCTGCTCCTCGTGCTCGCCATGATCTTCGTAGTCGTCGCCTTGCAAGAACAATTCGCACGTGCACACGCGCAGTGCTGGGCTGGCACGTGCAGCACTCTGCTGTCTACATACCACTGTCGATGCAACTCACTCAAAAATTCACCGATGATTTGTTGTGCGCCTCACGCCATAATATTTTCAAGTATACAGCAATGCTGAACTGACATAATGCATCACGGAGCCTCTCCGTAAAAACAGTGAAGGGCAAAGTTGATACCTTAATTGTTTCTTCTTGACGAATGTAGCCATCCCGGCTAGAGCATGTAAAAAGGCATCTCTTCTACAACCAGACCACCATGGTTGCGATTCCTAGGTCTTCAAATAAGGAGAAATGGGGAAAATGTAAGACGTGACCAAACCTTCCTTTTAAACAGGGAAAGGTACAGTCGATGCCTGTTGCAGGGGGCGTGAACAAGCCATCTCTGCCATCTCTGGAAAAAGAAATCTCTTCTAGAAACAGGGCGCGATCGTAGCCTTTCTGGGAACTTTAAAGTGAGCAGCAATGCTGGGGAGATATAAAGCATCCCGACCTCCGCGTGGATAGTGAAAGGAAGAGTTGATGCCTGCTGTAATGCCGGAGCAAGAGGTGGTTCTCGAAGCAGGCCACGGTAGTCGCCATTTTGAGAACTTTGGAGGAAGCAGCAATGCTTGCAGATTTAAGGCGTGTCCTGAGCTGTTAGTAGAATGTGAAGGGTAGAGTTGACGCCTGTTTTATGTTGTGCATTGGCGATCGACGTAGCTATCCCCGCTGGCGCAAGTGGAAACGCAAGTCTCTTCTCAAAGCAGGTGATGGCCGGCTCTTAGGGAAACTTCGTTATAAGGAGGAATGCTAGGCTTGTAATGTGAGAAGAGTAAAGTCGATGGCCGTTGTAGGTGGTTCTTATGCGACTGAGATAGCCATTCATGCTGCACCTGGCGATAACGCGTCTCCTATCTAAGCTGGTAATGTTCGTCGCCTTTTGGAGACCTTCAGCATAAGGGGCAACGGTGGACAAAGATAAGACGTGCCCGACCTATTTTTGTGAAGACTGAAATGTTGTCGATGCCTGCAGAGGTAGCCTGTGGGCAATAGATCTAGATATCGCTGCTAGAAAAAGTGTGAGCGGAAGTCTATTTCGAAGGAGGACAGAATGGTCGCCGTTCAGCGATCAGAGTTTGCAGCAATGGTGGACAGAGTTAAGGCGTGATCCGATATCTTCGTGTAAACATTGAGTAGTACATTAGAGGCCTGTTTTAGATGGCTTATTCTCCTTGGATAATAGCCATCTCCGGTGAAGCAAGGGGCAGCGTAAGTCTCTTCTGAAACGAGGCAACGACGGTGCCATGAGATTATCAAAGTATGCATCAGTGACAGATGGATGTAGATAAAGCGTCAGCCGACCACTTCGTGGAAACAGTGAAGGCTTAACGCTTTAACTATTTATTGGGAACGGTTGTAGCCATCCCCCTGGAGCATGTGGAAACACGTCACTTCTCGAATCAGGCCTTCTCGAATCAGACCTTGAAATAAGCGGCAATGATGGAGACGCAAGACGTACCCGACATCTTCGTGTAAACAGCCAAAGAGAGAAGTCAACGCCTTTGTTACCGGCGTGACCTAGCCATCTCTGACATAGCACGTGGAAACGGAAGTATCTTCTAGAAAAATCGCACGACCGTTGCCATTCTGGGACTTCTAAAGCAGCCAGCAATGCTAGTCAGACATAAGGCATCTCGAGCTCGATTTGTACAATGAAAATAGAGTCTATCCCTGTTGTCGGTCCCGCAGTGGCATTGAACGCGACGATGCCTGTCAGAGCAATAGAGAAACGCGTCTGTTCTCGAAGCAGGCAACCGTTATCGCCATTCGGCGATCTCGGCGATCTTCAAAATAAGCAGCAAGTGTGGACAAACCTACGATATTGACCCCTTTGTTTCAATACCTAAATGTACAGTCATTTCCTGTTGTACATGGAGTGACGTAGGCATGTCTTCTCGAGCAAGGTGAAAATCAAGTCTCCTTGCAGAAACAGACTACGATCGTGGCCATTCTGGGAAGTTCCAAGCAAGCAGCAATACTCGGCAGACAATCGGCGTTTTCGAACGGCTTTTGGAAAGTGAAGGCTGGAGTTGATAGCTGTTGTACTAAGTCGCCTATTGGCGATGTAGCCTTCTCTACTCTATCAAACTGAAACGCAAGTCTCTTTTCGAAAGAGGTGACACTCGTAACTAACCATTTGGGTAACGTTATAGCAAGCATGAGTGTTGTGCTTGAAAGGCGCTTCCAAAGTACCTCATGTAAAGATTGGAAACTAAAGTCAATATTTGTTGTAAGGGATTCGTTGGTCACTGGCGTAGCCACTCCTGCTCGATCTGCTGGAAACACAATCCTTATTGAAGCTAGTCACAATCGTTGCCATTCTGAGGACTCTATTGTAAGCAACAATGTTGGACAGAGGTAAGGCATGAGCCGACTTCTTCCGTTAAAGAGTGATATGTAGTCGATGCCATTTGTAGGTCGTGCATTAGCTATGCATGCAGCCATGTCTGCCTGAGAAACCAGAAATGCGTCTCTTCTCGAAGCAGGCCATGCTCGTCGCCATCTGGGGAAATTGAGAAAAGACAGCAATGCGGCTAGCTGAACGCGTGTCCTGATCTCTTCGAAGAATTTGAAAAGCAGGGTTGATCCCTGCGGTATGTTGCGCATTTGCTTAGCACGTAGCTATCCCCGGTAGTCAAGCAGAAACGCGTCTCATTTCGAAGCAGGTCGCGGTCATCGCCATTATGGTAACTTGATAGCAAGGAGGAATGTTGGGCTTTTAGGGCGTGTGTCCAGAGCTGGTCATGTAAACAATGAAGAGTAAAGTCGAAGCCTCGTGCAAGTGGCTCATTGGAGATGGACGTAGACACTCCTGCTTGAGCTGACGGGAACGCAACTCTCTTATCGAAGCTGGTCACGATCATTGCCTTTCAGTGATCTTGAATTTAAGCAGAAATTATAAACAGAGTTCATACATGAGAAGACATCTTCGTGTAAAAAGCGAAATGTAGTCGGTGCCTATTAAACTAGTCCATGCCGCGATAAGAGGTAGCAGCACTGCTGGACAGACGTAAGGGATTACCCGAGATTTTCGTGTCAACATTGAGAAGTATATTCCATGCATGTTGTAGATCGTCCATTGTCCTTGAACATAGCTATCTCTTCTTGAGCAAGCGGAAACGCGTCACTTCTCCAAGGACACCATTACGGTGGCCATGAGATAAAGGGTACAGCAACGTATGCACGGACGTAATGCATCATCCGGGCCTTTTCGTGCAAACAGTGAAAGGCAAATTTGATGCTTTCATTGCTCTCTGGTGACGAACGTAGCCTCCCAACTAGAGCAAGTGAAAACGCGTCCCTTCTCAAATCAGGCCGCTAATGTTGTGATAGCGGGTCTTTATATAAGCTTTATGATGAACAGATGGAAGGCGGATCCGTTCTTTTCGTGTAAACAGTGAAAGATAGAAGTCCACGCCTGTTGTAGGCGGCGTGACGTAACCATCACTGCCCCAACGTGTAGAAACTGAAGTCTCATCTCGAAACATCAGATGATCGTAGCCATTTTGGGAAACATTAAAGTGACCCGCAATGCTCAGTAGACATAAGGGATCCCGAGCTCCAGGTGGACTGTGAAGAGGAGCCTGTATGATTGTTGCAGGTCGTGCATATGCGATGGCAGCAGCCATGTGTGCCAGAGCAAGATGAGACGCTTCTCTTCTCGATGCAGGCCACGATGGCCGCCGTTCCGTGATCTTTAAAATAAGCAGTAATGATCGACACACCTAACACATGACACAGATCTCTTTGTTTAAATGCAAAAAGGTACAGTCGGCGTCTGTTGTAGATGACGTTATGTAGCCATGTCTGCTGGAGCAAGTGGAAACGCATGTCTCTCCTCGAAGCAAGGCGCGATCTTCTTATATCTGGCAACTTTTGAACCTAAGGCGTGACCCGACACTTTCGTATAAACTGTGAAAGTTATACTTCTTGTCTCTTGTTGTGGGAGTAACGTAGCCTTCTCTGCCAGAGCAAGTGGAAATTAAAGTTCCATTGCACAGCAGGCCACGCTCGTGGCCATTCCGTGAAGTTTTGAGCAAGCAGAAATCTGGGCAGAGATTGGGGATGTTCGAGCTGTTATGGGGAAGTAAAAGCTAAAGTCGATGGCTGTTGTAAATCGTCCATTGGCAATGTAGCCTTCCCTACTCGCTCAATTGGAAACGCAATTGGAAAGAGGCGGCGTACGCCTTTATGGCAAGAATTAATTTTGTGGCTTCTAACGGCTTTTCAGCATGCAAGCGAACCGCTTGCGAATCTCGCCGCCACGGCGCATACACCTTGTCTCCAGCGGCTGTAGCGGCGAGGCTCGGGCAACTTGGAAATTTTCGCGGTGGCGACACGGCAGCACCGCATCTCAACCAATGACAGCTTTGCGGTGCCACGTGACCAGTTGAGGCCTCCTGCAAGAATGCATGCGCATAAACCGGTGTATGCTTTTGTTTAGTAAAGGAATTATATAAAGTGATCTTGAATGCTTACAACGCAAGATTTAAATTTATTTAAATTACTGTGAAAATAAATGACAAAATAATGCTTATATATTACGCTTCTTTGTGTCTCCAGACGACCAAAACCTATTGCAAGCGCATATCGTTTGCCAGCAACAATGATTTTCGCAGCGGTACGAAACGCGCAGGGGCGACGCATGTGAAATGAAACTCGCGAAATGCTTCGCAGCACCGCGCCTCTCTTCGCTCTATTAGTCGGATCGCTTGCATGTGAACCGTCCTTAAGGCATATCGCGAACACCTCATGAAAACAGTGGAGGGTAAAGCTGATGCCTGTTGTAAGTGGTTCTATGGTAACTGAGGTAGCCACTACAGCTTGATCTGGGGGAAGCGTGCCTCTTACTGAAGCTAGTCATGATCATCGCCATCCCGCGGAGTTCTAAGTTGGCAGCAATGGTGGGCAGAAGTAAGGTATGCGCCGACCTCTTCCTGCAAAGAATGAGCTGTAGACGATGCCTATTAAAGTGGTGTGTTGGCAGTGCTCTTAGGCATCTATGTTGGAGCTAGCGGGAGCGGAAATCTTCGCGAAGGAGGCAACATGGGTCGCCATTGTTCCATCAAAGTTAGAAGCCATTGTGGGCAGACGTAGGGCATGACCCGACCCCTTCGTGTAAACAATGAAATGAGTTATCGATGCCTATGATAGGTGGTTCATTCTTTTCGGACGTATCGATCTATGCCGGAGCTAGTGGAAACGCAAGTCGTTTCTCTTAGGAAGGCCACGAGGGTGGCTTTGAGATTATCAAAGCATACAGCTATCCATGACCGACGTAAGGCATCAACCGGCCTGTTCGTCAAAATAGTGAAGGGCAAATTTGATGCCTTCATTATTCAATGGTTGCGTACGTAGCCGCCTGGCTAGAGCATGTAAAAACTCCTTTCTTTTCGAATTTGGCCACCATTGTTGCGATTCCGAGACATACAGATAAGGAGCACTTGTGGTTAGACGTAAGACGTGACCCGACCTTCTCATATAAACATTGACAGGTACTATCAGCAACGAACGAAACGCGCACAAGGAAACTGAGGTTCCAAGAGAAATGCATCACCATATTAGACCTTAGGCAGGAAATATACGCGACGTTGGTTAACACTTCTTGACAAAAGTCTTCGCACCTTGCAGGCTAAAACAATATGATCGAGGTTTCCTTTTTTAAGAGCTTCTTATTTTTTTGCTTCTGTCTCAGTTGTCTTTTTTATGTTTCATTTTTTGCTGATAGAATAGTCGATATCTGTTGAAGGTTGAGTGGCGTAGCAATTTCTGCCATAGAAAGGGGAAACGCAAGTCTCTTGTCCAAGCTGGTCATGATCGTTGCCACTCCTCGATCCTCAAAATAAGGAGCAATGCTGGGCAGTGGTAAGGCATGAGAACGCCTCTTCCTGTAAGACGTGAAATGTACTCGATGCCTGTTAAGGTGGTTTTGGCAGTTGGCTTAGCAATATATGCTGAAGCTCGTGAAGCGCAATTCGCTTTCGTTGAAGGCCGGGATGGTCGCCATTCTGCGATCAAATTTGGCAGCAATCCTGGACTGGCATGACGTACCCGACCTTTCTGTGTAAACATTGAGAAGTGCATTCGATGCATGTTGTAGGCACCGCATTAATATTGAATATTAGCTATCTCTGCTGCTGCAACTGTAAACGCAGGACTCTTCTCGAAGGAGGCCGTGACGGTGGGAATGAGATTATCAAAGTATGCAGCAGTGGTGGACGACGTAAGGCATCACCTCACTACCTCGTGCAAACAGTGCAGGTAGCCTTTATTGTTTATTGGCTACGGGCGTAGCCATCCCGGCTAGAGAATGTGGAAACACGTCTCTTCTGGAAGAAAGCAGGCCACAACGCTCGTGATTGTGAGGTCTTCAAATAAGCAGCAATGGTGGACAGACATAAGACGTACCCGACCGCTTTGTGTAAACAGAAAAAGATAAGAAGTCAACGCCTGTTGTAGGTAGCCTGACGCAGCCATCCCTTACGTAGCTTGTTGAAACAAAAGTCTCTTCCGGAAAGAGGACACGATCGTCTCCATTCTGCTAACATTAAAGTGACCACAAATGCTGGCAGAAATAAGGGATTCCGATCTCTATGTGGATAGTGAAAGGTAGAGTCGATGCGTGTTGTAGATTGCGGATTGCATATGAACGCCGCCATGTCTGCCAGAACAAGTGTAAACGCGTGTCTCTTCTCGAAACAGGCCACGGTCGTCGCCATTTCGAGAACTTAAGAGAAAGCAGCAATGCTAGAAGATATAAGGATTGTCTCGAGCTCTTCGTAGAATATGAATTATACATTTGATGCCTGTTGTATGTTCTGCATTGACGATAGACGTAGCTCTCTCCACTGCAGCAAGTGGAAACGCAACTCTCTTCTCGAAGTAGGCGACGGTCGTCGCCATTTGGGTAACTTCATATCTAGCAGAAATTATGGGCTTGGATTGACCTTCCCGTAGTCTTCATCAAAGCACGAAAGTTTAAATTCGATAACACTGTTCATTGGTGAAGGACGTAGCCACTTCTGTTTTAGCTCGTCGAATCGCGTCTCTTATCGAAGGTGGCATCTGTTGTTGCCATACCGAGAACTTCAAATTATGCAGCAGTGATGCACACAGGTAAGGCGTGAAGCATCCTCTTGCTGTAAAGAGTGAAATGCAGTAGATGCCTGTTAAAACGGTGTGCTGGCAGTGGACGTGTATATAGCTGCTGTAGCCGGTGGAAGCGCAAGTCTCTTCTCGAAGGAGTCCAGGACGGTCACCATGACACTATAAAAGTATGCAGAAATGGCTGGCAGACGTTGCATCACCAGCCGACTTCGTGCAAATGGTGAAGGGTAAATTGACGCCTTAATTGTTCATTGGCCATGGACGTAGCCGTCCCGGCTTCAGCGTGAGGAAACACGACTGTTCTCGCATCAGGCCACGATGGCTTCGATTTCCAGATATTGCGATAAGCAGCAATGGTGGACAGAGATAAGACAAAGCCAACCTCTTCGTAAAAACATTAAATTCAGATGTCCACTTCAGATGTAGGTGGTGTGACGTAGCCCTCGCTGCTGTAGGATGTTTAAACGGAAGTGTCTTCTTGAAGGAGGTCACGATCGTCGCCTTTCTGAGAAGTTTAGAGACCAGAAATGCTGGTTAGAGATAAAAAATCCCGAGCTCTAAATGGACAGGGAAGGGGAGTCGACGCCTGTTGTAGCTCGTGCATTTTCGATGGCCGCCGCTACTTATGCCAGCTTGAGCAAGGAAAAACTTGTCTCTCTTCGCGAAGTGCGAAATAGTGGTCGCCATTTGGGGAACCTTATAGAAGCCATCAATGCTGCCACATGTAACGCGTGTCCCGAGCTGTTCGTCGAATATGAAAGATAGAGTTGATGCCTATTGTATGTTGCGCAATGGCGAAGGACGTCGCTATCCTTGTTGGACGAAGTGGAAACGCAAGCCTCTTCTCGAAGCTTGCGATGGTTACCGCCATTAGGAAAACTGGATAGGAAGAATGAATGTTGCGCTTGTAAGGCGTGCCCTGTGCAGGTCATGTAAACAATGAAGAGTTAAGTGGATGCTTGTTGTAAGTGGTTCATTGGTGATGAACTTAGCCACTCCTCCTCGGGCTGGTAGAAGCGCGGTAAGGCTGGTAAAAGTCCTTTATCGAGGCTGCTCACGATCATTGCCGTTCCGAGATCGCCAAAGTAAACAGAAACAATGGACAGAGTCAGAGAATGACAGAACCTCTTCGCGTAAAGAGTGAAATGCTGTCAACGCGTGTTAAAATGGTCTCCTGGCAGTGGCTGTAGATATCTATTCAGAAGCTTGTGGAAGCGCAAGGCTCTTCTCGAAGATGGCCGCGACGGTCACCATTCTGCGGTCAAAGTTATCAGCAATGCTGGAAAGACGTGAGGCATCTCCCGGGTGTCTTCATGAAAAGAGTGAAGGGCAAAGTTGATGGCTTCTTTGCTAATTAGTGACGAACATATCCACCCGGCTACAGCGAGTAAAAGCGCGTCTCTTTTCGAATCAGGCCACCATCGTTACGATAGCGAGGTCTTGAAATACGCAGTAATGATGGAGAGACGCAAGCGGACCCGACCGACCCCTTGGTGTAAATAGTGGAAGATAGAAGTCAACGCCTGTTGTAGGCCTCGTGACGTAGCCATGTCTGCCACAACATGTGGAAGCGGAAGTCTGTTCTCGAAACATTACATGATCTTCGCCATTTTCCGAAATTTGAAAGCGACCCGGAATGCTCGGAAGACATAAGGAATCTCGAGCTTTATGCGGACAGAGACGTGTAGAGTGTGTTCTATGTCGTGCGCATACAATGGTCGCAGGAATGTCTGCCAGAGCAAGGGGAGGTGCATCTATTCTCGATGCAGGTGACGATGGTCGCAATTCCGTGACCTTCAAAATAAGGAGTAATGATAGGAACACATGAGGGATGACAGTGACCTCTTTGTTTAAATGCTGAGAGGTACAGTCGTTGCCTGTTGTAGGCAGCGTTACGTAGCTATGTCTGCTGGTGCAAATGGAAACGATGTCACTCCTTGAAGCAGGCCGCGATCGTCGCCTGTCTGGGAAATTTTGAAAACAGCAATGATGAACAAACGTAAGACGTGACGCGAAACTTTCATATGAACTGTGAAAGGTATAGTTGTTGCCTGTTGTTGGGGGTGTAACGTAGCCTTCCCTGCCTGAGCAAGTGTAAATGCAAGTCTCCTGCCAAAGGGAGCAACGATCGTGGCCATTACGGGAAGTGTTGAGCAAGAAGAATTGCTGTGCAGAGATTGGGCATGTTGCAGCTGTTTTGGGAAAGTGTAAGCTAGAGTCGATGGCTGTTGTGCATCGTCCATTGGCGATGTAGCCTTCTCTACTCGATCAATTGGAAACGCATGTCTATGCTTGAAAGAGGCGGCGGACGTTGCCCTTCCAGTACTTTGTGGCAAGGAGTAATGTTGGGCCTTTACAGCCTGTTTAACATGCAAGCAAACCGCTCGCGAATCCCGCCGCCGCGGCGCATACAGACTCCGTCCAGCGGCTAGAGCGGCAAGGTTTGGGCATATTGGAAAATTTCACAGTGGCGACGCGGCAGCACCGCATCTCAACCAATGACGGCCTGGCGTTGCCACGTGACCAGTAGAAGCCTCGTGCAAGAAAGCATGCGCATGAACCAGTGTTTGTGTTGGTATGCTTTGATTTGAAAAGTGAATTACATAAAGTGTAGTTGAATGCTTATAACGTGAGGTTTATATTTAGTTTAATAAACTAGAAAAAGAAATGACCGTATAATGGTTTTATATATATATATATATATATATATATATATATATATATATATATATATATATATATATATATATATATATATATATATATATATATATATATATATATATATATATATATATATATATACATATATATATATATATATATATATATATATATATATATATATATATATATATATATATATATATATATATATATATATATATATATATATATATATATATGTGCTTTTTAATGTTTGCAGATGAGTAAAACCGGTTGCAAGAGCATATCGTTTGCCAGCAGCATTGGTTTTCGCAGCTGTGGGAAACACGCAGCGGCGACGCATGTGAAACGAAAGCTCGCGAAACTCTTCACAGCACCGCGCCTCTGTTCGCTTTATTCGCCGAATCGCTTCCTTGTGAACTGCCCTTAAGGCGTGTCTCGAGCACCTCATGACAAAATGAAGCATAAAGTTGATGCTTTTTATAAGCGGTTCTTTGGTAACTGACGTAGCCACTCCTGCTTGAGCTGGTGGAAGCGTGTCTCTTGTCGAAGCTATTCATTATCATTGCCATTCTGTTCAATGTTGGAAGGAGTGGTGGACAGAGGTAAGGTATGCGCTGACCACCTCCTGCAAAGAACGAAATGTAGACGATGCCTATTAAAGTGGGATGTTGGCAGTGGACTTAGCCATCTATGCTGGAGCTAGTGGAAACACAAATCTCTCCTCATAAGAAGGTCACGACAGTGGATATGAGATTATCAAAGCATACAGATGTCCATGACCGACGAAAGCATCAACCGGCCTGTTCGTGAAGATAGTCAACGGCAAATTTGATGCCTTCATTACTCATTGGTTACGTACGTAGCCTTCTGGCTGTAAAAATTCTTCTCTTTTCGAATTAAACCACAATGGTTGCGATTTCGAGATTTTTAGTTAAGGAGCTGTTGTCGTTAGACTTAAAACGTGACCGGACCTTCCCATATAAACATTGAAAGGCACTATCAGCAACGAACGATACGCGTAGAATAAACTGAGGTTCCATCAAAAATACATCAGCATATTAGCCCCTAGAAAAGAAATATAAGCAACGTTGGTTAACACTTCCGGACAATCGTCTTCGCACATTGGAGGCTAACCAATATGAGCGAGGTTTCCTTTGCTAAGAGCTTCTTATTTTTTTCTGCCTCAGTTGTCTTTTTCACGTTTCATATTTTGCTGATAGTATAGTCGATACCTGTTGTTGTTGGTGTGACATAGCCATTCCTGCCATAAAAAGCGGAAGCCCAAGTCTCTTGTCAACCTGGTCATGATCGTTGCCCGAGAACCCCCAAGTAAGCAGCAATGCTGGTCAGAGGTAAGGCTTGAGCCCGCCTCTTCCTGTAAGAGGTGAATTGTACTCGATGCCTGTTTAGGTGGTCTGTTGGCAGTTGGCTTAGCAATCTCTGCTCGAGCTCGTGAAGCGCAAGTAGATTACAAAGGAGGAAGGGAAGGTCGCCATTCTGCGATCAAAGTTGGCAGCAATGTTGCACTGACATGAGACGTACCCGACCTCTTCGTGTTAATATTGAGAGGTACATTCGATGCCTGTTGTAGGCAACGCATTCTTCTTGGATATTGGCTATCTCTGCTGCTGCAGCTGGAAGCGTAGGAATCTTCTCGTAGGAGGCCATGACGGCGGGTATGAGACTATCAAAGTTTGCAGCAGTGGCGGACAACGTAAGGCAACACCCCACTACCTCGTGCAAACAGAGCAAGACGCCTTCATCGTTTATTGGCCACGGGCGTAGCCATCCCGGCTACAGAATGTGGAAACTTGTCTCTTCTCGAAGCAGGCCACAACGCTTTTGACTGCGAGCCCTGGTGATTGCATGATGGCGTGACTGCGTGAATGGAGGGCAGACATAAGACACAGGCGACCGGTTTCTGTAAAGAGTAAAAGGTAAGAAGTGAACACCTGTTGTAGGTGGCGTGGCGTATTCATCCCTTACGTAGCTTGTTGAAACGAAAGTCTCTTCTGGAAAGAGGACTCTATCGTAGCCATTCTGGTAACTTTAAAGTGACCAAAAATGCTGGCAGAAATGAGGGATTGTGATCTCTATGTGGATAGTGAAATGTAGAGTCGATGCGTCTTTTAGATCGCGCATTGCCTATGAACGCAGCCATGTCTGCTAAAACAAGTGGAAATGCGTCTCTTCACGAAACACGCTACGGCCGTCGCCATTTCGAGAACTTTAGAAAAAAGCAGCAATGCTAGAAGATGTAAGGATTGTCTCGATCTCTTCGTAAAATATGAATAGGAGATTTGGTGCCGGCTGTATTTTCTGCATTGGCGATAGATGTAACTAACCCCGCTGGAGGAAGTGAAAACGCATGCCTCTTTTTGATGCAGGTGACGGTCGTCGCCATTGGAGTAACTTTATAGTTAGCAATAATGCCGTGCTTGTATTGCCTTTCCCGTGCTGTAAACATAAGCACTAATGTTTAAATTCGATAACTTTGTTCATTAGTGAAGGGTGTGTCCAGTCCTGCTTTAGCTGACCGAAAAGCGTCTGTTACCGAAGGTGGCAACTATGGTTGCCATTTCGAGAATTTCCAAGTAAGCAGCAGTGATTACAGGTAAGGCGTGAGCCAACTCCTTCGTGTAAAGAGTGAAATGTAGTCGATGCTTGTTAAAGCGGTGTGCTGGCAGTGGATGTATATATCGCTGCTGTAGCTGGGGGAAGCGCAAGTCTCTTTTTGAAGGAGTCCAGGACGGTCGCCATGACATTATAAAAGTATGCAGCAATGGCTGACAGGTGACGTAAGGCATCAGCTGTCCACTTCGTGCAAACGATGAAGGGTAAAGTTGACACTTTAATTGTTCATTGACCATGGACGTAACCACTCCGGCTAGAGCGTGCGGAAACACGACTCTTCTCGAATCAGACCACGATGGTTGCGATTTTGGGATATTGAAATTAGCAGCAATGGTGGACAGAGATAAGAGAAACCCAACCTCTTCGTAAAAACATTACAACACAGATTTAAACTTCTGTTGTAGCATCTCTGCATGTTCAAACAATGAACGATAATCTCACAGCTATTGTTACGGAGTGCGCCGTAGAAGTAGGGGGCAGGATGGTTCGACAGAATGCCGGAAAAGCTATATCCAGAGACGAAAGATCTGATTGAGAAACGCCAAAGCACCAAACATCCACTCCTACAGACAGAATATGGTGGAGCTATCGAAGCTTATAAATAAGCGCAGGATAGCCAACATAAAGAAATTTATTATGAAGAGAATAGAACATGGTCCAAAGAATGCAGGTTGCCTGAAGTCTCGGCATGTGTGTGTTAGCTTGGAAGCGCGCCGCCACCTCATAATTTGTTTGCTACATCGGCAGCCTGTAGACCAAACTTACAAGGCTCTCGAGCAAGGGCAGCTTAGCCCACAATTTCAGTATCCCGCGATAAGGGAACTGCCACGCGTTTCACGAGCGTGCGATGCCGCATCTGCGAGGAAAACGCGGGAAACGCCCCCATAACGAGCAAGCTGTCTACACGGCGACCTGGCTCAGGCGAAAAATCAAAGAGCGCAGCACACCACCTGTAGTGTGTGGTTGTAAACTTACTCAGAGCATTACGCACCCGATGCTTATCGCTTCGTGGCACTGACGGCAGTCCAAGCCACGCCCTTCGTCATTGGTGTTAAGTCTTTTGGCGCCTGTACATCCCACGAGGCCTCCGTGAGCCACTCCGCTTGGATGTGCAGGACGTTTGACGCTGTGACGATCCTACCACGCTAATGCAGCGAACCTCGTGACTAGGAGACAGCGTTTTCAGACCTACAAGCCTGACACACAAAAAAATGCTGCGCCTAGAGACCGCTAGAAGGCTGAAAGACTACAGTGGCTGTGGCTAGGCAATGCCTATGACTCGTACATTAAGAGCATGATTGTGAGCTTGGCTAAAAAGTTATAAAAAGTACTGCTTTTTATTGTAGTTTAATGGGTTAATATTAGTTTTAAGTTTTTTTTTTTTTTTGCCTCGAAGTTCAAGGTAGAATAAATTCGTTCTACTTTCGTGACTTCTTTGCTTATAAAACAATGCACACTATCATGTGCTAGCTCCTAGCTAGTCACAAAGTATCCTTACTTTTTAGAGATAAAGGCTGAGTTCCATGTACGCAAAAACGCACGCGAACGCGAAGGAAACGGCGGCAAGCGACACCGTCACGCGAAGCATTTTGCCATATCGCTTGTCTCGTCACTCGTATCTCCACCAACAGAAAATTTCACTCGTCACCCGAAAGTTCCCCCGCTATTAGCCAATCTGATCTACACACAGCCGTTCCCGCTTTGTCCATGTTTTGTGACAAACCTTCTCCTCCGAGATCGCCTCAACAAGCGCGGTGTCGTATTGGTCATCGCCGCCGTCGAGAAAATATTTGCTTTGCTGTAGCTATGAGGCAGACCCGTATCATTTAAATAATGAGAACAATCTGCTTGTCTGTTACAGAGGTGTAACGACATTTGGAGCGGACTATGCGAGCGGGCGTACTGCAGGGAGAGGTGCGTGTCGAGCCGCGGAGCAGAAACACTCGCAGCGCATATTCTTACTTGCATATTATATTTGCTCACTTAGAACCAGGTTTAAGTGACAGTTTACGGTGAGTTTGTACTAAGCAGGAATGGACAGGCACCCAACGAAATCACACCTCCCCAACGAATACGCGTTTTGATTTTGTCTCTGTCGCTAGACCGCTGTTGTAGAGAAAATATTTCTCTTGGCCTGGCTTTGAGGCACATTCACAAAATTTTAAGGGAGAAAACAAGTTACGCGCGTATTTACTAAGCTTGAGTGCGAAAGCTCGGAGACCGCTGTGCACGTCGAAGGTGCGCGTGACCTGCCGCCTTCGCTTGCTTGATGGGTTCCCACTAGTACTAAGCGACGGATCGAACGTCCCCACGCCACCGCTTCGCGTCGCTCTCTTTTTTGCGCACATAGAGCGCACTACCAGGTCGATCCGAATTTTTCAGGAAGTGCATCAACTTCAGGAGTCTAATTGAAATAGTTTTTCGGAAATGAAGGATATATATATACTCAGAATTTCAAGGGCGATTCGAACCATGCTTTTCAAAATAACATCAAACAGAGATGGGGTGGTACCCCTTACGTGACGTCTTCGTGCATCTAAAGGTAATCTGAAAAAGTGTTTCGAGTGAGTAAAGTGTACACAGAAACTCTATGATGTCAGCTTGATGCAATAAAGTGAATGCTAAAATTCATCAAGAAAGTTTTATGTTCGTCTGATGCTAATTAGGTTATTGCTAAATCCCAGCAAGAACTTGTGATGCTGGTCTGATGCTAAAACGATTGAATCAAAATCTCATCAAGGGTTTCTGATGCTGATCATCAGAAACTCTTCATCACAAAATTTTGATGTCATTCTGGTGCAAAAAAGTAAGTGGAAACACTCGTCAAGAATTTATGACGCCGGTATGATGCTAAAACACAACAGACTTTGCTTTTGTAATTAATTTGTGATGACTCACCGGGATTATATCACATTGACATCAGAAATTCCACATTCATATTTGTAAGAATTATGCGCATGGCGGGGCCTAATAGGTGGCAGCTGATTACTTTGTCGGATCCAGGATGACTGCCGGACCTTCGCATAAGTGATGTAGTGGTTCCGGTTTGGAGTGCTAAAGGTGGGGGTGTTCTGAACGAAATTCACGCGAAGGCGGTTCTCTGCGGTGTCTGAGCCTACTCTGACACCAAGGCTTGAAGTGATGGGTCTGCGAAAAGCGTTCTCGCCCCAGGCACGCAGATTGAGGCCGCCGCGAGGGCCACTGATGAATTTAAAGCTCCAAGAGGGTGGCGTGGCAGCGACGGAGCGCGGCGAGGTGGCTTATGTGAAGATGTGGAGGAAGATAGCTATTCGGACGTGGTGTGCTGTGCGGACGCGGAAAGCGACGCCGTAAGCGATGGCTTGGGTGTACGTTTCGAAGATAACGAAGCGACGGAGCCGTGTTCGTTGCAGTGGGCTACGTAGGTCCAGTCCGTGGATATATACTCCTCAGGGGATAGATGCTCCCCCTCCACGGTGATGACGCACATGCTTGGAGAAGCACTGGATGGACGGACGGACGGATGGATAAGGCTGAACCCTTTAAATCGGCAGGTGGTTAAAGCCACCCAGCCATGACTTGTGAAATTTTGCTCCTGACTTGATTTTAGCCACCAATCAGACAACCTTCGCTTGGTTCCTCTGCCAGCTTAAAATCTACATAACCTTCACTGACCTTCAACCCTAGTGCCTTGGAAAAATCAGCCCCGCTGCTTTCCACTGTAAAGTGGAGCCTTTTACAGAAAGGTATCAAGTGTTCCGCCGTTTTCGCCTGCTCTCCGCACGCAACGCACAACCTGTCGATCTCGTGGTACCTGACTCTATATGTCTTAGTCCGCAAAACTCCCGTCCTGGTCTCAAACAACAAAGAGCTTCCCCTAAAATTATCATAGACATTTTCTTTGGGAATTTCCTCCTTAAATATCCTGTATATTTCCACGGCGTATTTCGTCAGCATTCCTGTTTTCCACAGAGTTCTCTCTGTTTCTTTAACTTTTTTCTTAACCGATCATGGTTGAGTTGTCACTCTACTGCTGTCCAGATATTTGCTTGTCATTTTTATAGTTCGCTTTCTCAATTTCGTGTCAACATTCCTTATGTACAGGCATCTCAAAACTTTCCTATTCCATTGTTTTTCCCCCATTTTTCTCAATCGCTCCTCAAATGCTATCTTACTGCTAGCTTCTCCGCTCCCGAACGACGCCCATCCCATATTACCCTGTACCCATTGATTTTGTGTATTCCCATGTGCTCCCAAAGCTAGCCTCCCTACGTCGCGTTTTTGGATTTCTAACCTTGCTTGAACATCTGGTCTTATGCCCAGGACCACATTACCGAAAGTCAGTAGAAACCATCACCCCTTTGCAGATTCTTCTTATCACTTCACACCTACTGAAATTCTACAGTGCCCTATTTTTATGACAGCTGCATTCCTAGTAGCTTTATTTATTACATATCTTTCATGCTGCGTCAGATACTGAGCACTGTTATTTATCCCCACTGCAAGATACTTGTATTCATCCACTACTTCTAGCGTGAACTCCTGTATTCTATGCGGGCCGCCGTCATCATTAAATTTCATGACTACAGATTTTTCTCTACTAAGCTTGAAACATATTCTGTCTCCGTCTGTACCCCAAATGTCTATCAACTTCTGCAAATATTACCGGTTTTCAGCCATTAGCGCAATATCATCCGCGTATATTAGTCCCGGTAATGACTGTTTAATCCATTCTCCTTGCTTGAAAAAGAGGGGTGGAAGCATAGTCCGCTCCTCTTTAGCTTGGTCTCTAACCCTTGCAGGCACATAATGAACTACAAATGAGACAGACGACATCCTTGCCTAAGCCTCTACTGTACCCCTATAGGCCCTGATACATTTTTTCCCATTTTATAAGCACTCTGTTACCTGATATATATATATATATTCTTGAATAACGTTGTCGTAGGCTCCCCTAGTGTCCGGAAATGCTAGGCATAGGGGCCTGTCTTCCTATTCAGCAATCTCTATACACTGCGGCCATGAAAATAAATTGTCCTCCAACCTCCTTTCGTTCCGGAACCCATTTTGAAGCTCCCCCAGCACCCTCTCGTTCTCCACCTAAGCCTGCAAACTGTCCTTTATAATCTGCATCACCAACCTGTAATCCACAGATGTCGCTGTTATGGGACGGTAGTTACATCAGCATTGTCCCTCCTTCCCTTATATATCATGTTCATTCTACTAAGTCGCCATTCATCGGAGACTTTGCCATCCAATATCATTTATTCACTCATTGTGTTAATGTTTGCTTGGATTTTGTCCTAGCTTCATTATTAACATAATCGGAATACTGCCTGGTCCTGTTGGTGTGCCACTAGGAATCTTCTCTGCCCTTTCCCACTCTCTTTGCAAGTGAACCAATTAGAGTAACCGGTCTATCCTCCTTCGATAAATTATGTGCACAATCTCTTTCTTTAAATTCTTCTGTCATCCTCGTTCCTATATGTTTGATTGCTTCTCATCAAGTCCAAAACCTGATCTGTAACATAAAACCTTCGTTCTTGCTTAGTCTTATTACTCATTGTATTTAGACGTTTCCAGAATTTCTGAGCTGCCTTTTCTATCCTTTTTATTACCATTGACATTCATTTGGCACCCTTTCCTATAATTTTCTCATTAAACAAATAGGATGCTGTGCTTCTACACGTTATGAAGGTATTCCATTTTCTGTCCACTTCAGCGGCTGGTTCCCCGCTCTTTTTGGAATATCTCCGTTCCCTGGACATTTCCTGACATTTCTCTATCGCATTATTGACCTCCTCATCCCACCATTTCTTCGGTTTGGGTCTTTTCCCTTTTGACTTGATTCGCACCTTAGCTAGCTCTAGCTATAGTAATCGAATTAATTAGGTATAAGTCCATTCTGTTTCATTAGCCTCAAAAATTACATTCTCAGCTTGTTTGGCTGCTTCCAACTGCTTTTCTGAATAAAAATTCCCCTCTTATTTTTCATCTCGCTTCAGTCCTGCATTAGTTTCTCTTCTGAAACTCAACTTGATACGTTTGTGGTCACTACATAGACTTCTGGAATTATGTTCATCTATGCTCATTACCCCTAACCTATTATACAACCTCTTTGACATTACCGCATAATCTATCGTCGAGTGCAGACTTCCTGCCTCTCATGTTATGAGCCCATCACACTTCTCGGTACAGTTTCACACAACTAAATCATGCCTCTCACAAATATCCAGCCGCATGCCTCCTGTCGAATCTGTGTACCCATCCAGGTCTTCTATGCGTGGATTCGTGTCGAATAATATAATTATCTCGCCCTGTCCTCCTAGCTCATTAATATCGCTTGCAATACAATCTAACATTTCCCTGTTTTCCTTTTTGGCTTTAGCTCTTGTCCACAGGTATACAAAGCCAAGGAGTGTTTGCTCAACTGCCACTTTTTCCTTTTAGTTATAAATGTTCCTTCCATCTCAATTTAAACCTTTGAAAATTAATACTCTATGAATTAATGCCTCAATTCTACCCTCCTTTCTTCTGTCCCCCGTTCTATTGCAATATTCCCATGCGTAGTTTGGGTTACAGGACGTTTGCTCCATGTCTCTAACGTGCGTTTCCACTAAACCATACACCATTAATTCTTTCTGCCTTAAAGCCGCCGCGTTGGCTGAGTGGTTATGGCTCTCGGCTCCTGGCCCAAAAGACGCGGGGTTGATCCCGTCCGCGGCGGTTGAATTTCGATGTAGGCAAAATTCTAGAGGCCCGTGTAATGTGCGATGTCAGTGAACGTTAAAGAACCCCAGGTGGTCGAAATTCCCGGAGCCCTTCACTACGGCGTCTCTCACAGCCTGAGTCGCTTTGGGACGTTAAACCCCTGTAAACTAAACCAAACTCCTTGCCTTAACTGTCTTCTATTTCCTGCCATTTCAGTCTATTCCTGCCGCCTTGCTTGTTAATGAAACCTATATCTGAATTAACTTGGCCCTGGCGCTTGTGACTATTCGTGCTCCTAGGGTTCTATCGTCTATTTGATCTTGGTTCTTCCTTGTCTACACTGGTTCCCTCAGAGCTCTGGGTCCCCCAAAAATGCTGTTGCCTGGCGACCTGTCCTACTACCCACCCTCTTGCCAGTGGCACGACCGTAGTGAATGCCATCCTTTGCAAAAGGGTGGGAGCTGGCCTTGTGCACTTACTTGTTAACTTTCGTTACCCCGTATCCTAGTCGTCGACTCATAAACCGAATTATACGGTCAGCCACAACGACCCCACTTTCCATTTCGCTAAAGTGCCTCTGACCTCTGGGATTGTGCATATGGTCACATGCACACTCCTAGAGGGCCCTAAGCCGGCGCATCCTTACTTCTAACTGCTTCTCGAGATTCTGACTCCTCCGCTTCAGCACATCGTTTAAAACAGCGTCGATAATGCCAAGGTGTTCGCCATCCATGTTGTCCCCTACCACCTCCTGGGCTTTGGCCATTGTATCTGCCATGTACTTCCGTGACTGGTCCTCCACCTGGACCCGCCTGTCCGCCTTCACTGTCGTTAAAACGCCTGCCTAAACCCTCGCTACGTTGGAGTCACCGACTACCAGAACCCTCCTTCACTCTAATCGTTCGCTTCATGACAGGGACTGTTGCCCTCCGGATCGCACTAGCTGTCTTTCCCGCTGCCGTACGCTACTGTCTCGCGTCACCGTGCCCGTTTTTACTTCTCTGTCTTCCCCACTCAAAGCCTGCTGCGCTACAGCACTGTGGGATTGACGAGCCTCGTCACCCCCCCCCCCCCCCCCCCCCCCCTCATCCGACACACTGCTCCGAACCGGAATGCCCTGCCGGCCGCGACCTGAGCGCTTCTACCTTCTCTTCTAGCTGGGCCCGTTTTTGCCGCTCCACTTTCAGCTCGCCCACAATTCGCTCCAACAGGTCGGCATTAGCACCCTCCCTCTTAAGCGACTCGGCGACCTGAGTGTGTAGCTTAATCTTTTCCTTTCGTTCCACCTTCACGCCCCCTTTGAGCTCCATGATCCTAGCTGCCCATTCCCCGTTCAACGTTCGAACGGCCTCATCAAAACGCTTACTTAGTTTACACGTGAAGCTAGCCCCATCTGCCTCGTCTAAGCTCCCGAACTCGGTTTCGTCTAAATAGCACCAACGGTCGCACCTTTGGCACTGCACTAACTCCCCGTTGACCTTGATTTTCCATGCTTGCCGACCCATCGTCGGGCCGACTACGGCCGCCAAAATTCCTGCATAAAAACCTTCGGCACAACGCAACGTAAAAGCCCGACAAAATCCGTACACAAAAACATTCAGCACAACGCAACGTAAAAGCCCGCAAAATTCCTGCACAAAAACCTCCGGCACACTCACTCCGCTAGCCTTCCTACCCTTAACACGGTTTAAAACTGCTGCCCCTACAGCATGTACAAGAGGAAATAGCAGAAAGCACTTAGTTTCGGACGTAGTGGCTGGAGCTCCGAAAAAAGCGCCCTCCACCGACGGCGTCACCAGCCAAAAGCTCCAAAGGTTATCTCTGGTCAGCAGCGCCTCCCATTGCTCAAAAGATGTGTTCTCCGTTTGCAGATTGTTTGGTTTTGCCCCACATCCCCACGAAATGTGCAAGAGCGGAGGGCGGGCCTGGCACCAGTGTCAGGTGTGAATTATAATGTTTTGTGTATGATTGATGTTGAGCATCTCTTTCTATCTACAGACAACGGAGACAATATATGGATGTTCTTTTTTCGTGCGTTCCCTTGAGCCAAGATTAATTTTGATCGCGTTTGCGAAGCTGATGCAAAGTGTTTATAATCCACAGCGCAACAAACTCGCCGCCAAGTGTGAACCACGGTGATCACGCAGACTGCAAATGGTGCCATTCCTAAAGAAGCCGAAAGCTCACGCCGCCGAGTGCTATCTTTTCTGCACGATGCGCGCAATCAATAAACGCATGCATGAAACATTGAAAGCTGCCCTGGACAGCAGTAATAGTTTAGGTGCGGCTTGGCTCGTGCCGGCGCTAAGTCAAGCATCAGATCATCCAGTTGGATCAGACGGACGTGCGGACCCACCCCCGCTCTTTGCTGTGCATCTACTGATAGAGCGTGCAGTTTTGGCCAGTTCGGCCAACGCGGGTTTGCTCCGTTTCACTTTTGGTGAACCGGTACGTGCTATGGTCCAGGAAAAGGCTACGAAGTAAAATAAATATTTTCTCAGCCTTCTGGCTGCTGCTAATGCCCTTTTTGGAGGGCTCTTTGCATCCTGGCATTTCTCTACCCACGCGACCAATTTTTCGTGCGCAATTAAACTGATATTTATTAGTGTAACCAATAATACTAGGCCTGGGTTTATACTTATTAGGCAGGTAAGGTGATTTATACCATTTACTGCAACTGCACTTTTCTCAAGTTTCCGGCTCATTTATTGCACATGCGCCTGTGTAACTCGCGCTGGGTTCGCCTCCAACAATGGCGCTCTGCAATTTGCATAGGAATATACAGGTATGGCAAGAAGCCGCCGCGATAACAAATTTTGATACAGACAGCACGATTAATTTGTTCAGAAACAATTATTATTCGCTTACCAATGTCCTAAAATGTGTACTTCCAATGTAAATGGTGCCTAATCTTCATCTCAATTTTCAGACGCTTGCATCACCTTTTATCAGTACGTGTTATAGTGCACAGCGATAAAGCTGCACGTCGCGATAATTTGTTGATAGGAGGCTAAAGAGCCTACAAAGCGTATTCATGTGTTGATATCGCAGCTCAGTTTTTGCGTCGTTGAAACATTGCCTCAGAGGCTGCTGTTCGCCTGCAAGACAATGCATGCGCTGAACCTCATATCTTGTACTAGCGAAAAAGCATGGCTTCACTCCCGTTCTGCCTAAGCGCGAAGCGAACACGCGCTTCGCCGACAAGCACTCGTCCTTCACTGGGGCCTTAGTGAAATATCGACAGCAAGGGAAGTGAACTCCGCGCAAACCAGTGACGCCCTCGGAGTTGCAGCAATGGCATCTACCAATGAGACCTTTAAACTTCTGCGGCTGCCGAGAGAGATGATTACACTAATCTTGACGTTCCTGGGTCCCGAAGATCTAATGGCCGTCGAAAGAACTTCGCGCGAGTTGTCAAGACTGGCTCGACTCCCGTGTGTGTTGCGCACCACGAGATTCCTTATTAGCAACTCGGCAGATTCCCTTCGAGCGTACCTAGACGAGAGTCGGGCGACGGCAATATCAGAGCTCGACTTGAACGATTTCTTGGCCTCCAACTCGTAAACGGTGGAGAGGTGCGCCTCTAGCTGCGTCAATCTCACTACACTGCGCTGTCTGCACACCTGCCTGTGGCCGACAGCGGTTGTTCGCCTCCTTCGATACAAGCTCCGTTGTCTGCAGTTCCTCGAATGGTCAATCCTGGAATGTTCTCGTCCGGAGTTGGACGTGCCCAGCTTCTTAGACATCTTGCCCGGCTATGACACAACACCAATATTTCCGGAATCCCTGCGCGGCATGTACGTTGAAGTGATACCGAGACAACGCAACATCAATTTCCTGTGCTTTTTTCTCGAGCGTTCTTCAAGCCTGCGGAAACTGCATTGCCACTTGTGGAAGACTGGCGTGCGAATTAGGCCTCGTCATGAAGCCGCATGCAGGGTGCTCAGGAGCTTCCACGACGGCACGGCTGGAAAATTTGAGACGTTGACCTTCACCCACGACTGCGCCGCTGCAGCCCTCAGAGCGGAAAGACTGGCGCTTGATGACGCCGACAGTGCAGTGCGCTTCCCCGGAAATCTTCTCAGCTTGTTCCAGGCAGGCCTCAAGATGTCTTGGAGCGTGATCGTGAGGGGTAATCCCAGACCGGCAACGAACTGCGTGGTCTTAGACAGGAGAACGGTACATCTTGTCCCGGAAAACTTTTCCAGTCTCTTCATTGTCATCCAAGATGACGTGTTTGCAACTCTCGAAGCAGCGACTCGTTACGACTGGCATGGACGCACGCGAGCGTTGACGTTGGTGTCCTCGCCTGCACAGGCAGTGGCTAGCACATGTTCCGCAGCTGCCATCGATGCCGCGTGTTTCCTGAACTTCCTCAGAGGATGCCACAAACTGAGAGAGCTTAATCTCGCGTCGTTTCATTTCAAGCCGAACATCGACTGCTGCTCTGCTCTGGCCGACGCTGGCCTCGTCGGTCTGTGCGCACTTGCCCTCCCCCCATGCGCCCTCAGTGGGCGAGGCTGCCTAGAACAGCTTGCCAGGGCGCGGTTCAGGCTGGACGAGCTCGACGTGCGCGCTGACGTGAGCGCGCGGCCATCGACTTGCGACGTCTGCGACTCTCCTTTCATATGCAACGAACAGATTTTTGAGTCGCTGCCCCTCCTCAGCTCTCTGAGGCGTCTCACCTTGTGCGATCTGCCGGACGTCCAGGACCTGAGTTTTCTCAGAGGCTGCATTTTCCGTGAACTCAGACTGCGGAACCTTGGCATTGCGGCCTCTTCAGGCGAAGAAACCACAGCGGCCTTGACGGAGGTAAGGACCGGTAGAAATTTCCAAATGCTAAACCTGCAGATTTGTCCTGCGGCACTGCGTTATAAAACTAAGCGAATAATATTTGACGTGCGGTTTTCATACGTTCGTGGCGGGGCGTGCATAGAGAGGTGCATTTCGCATAATCTATTAGATAAAGCATGGCGGTTATATTTCTTCCCTACATTGAATTCATGACAGCTTCAAGCTAAACTTACTAAATTTTTCAATGTACAATATATTTAATGAATGTCACCACCCGCTCTTTTTTACCATAGTAGCAGGTTACGCAAGAGGAATTCTGAGATATCCTTTCATTCCGGCACTGAATGAAGTTCTGGTTTTTATAATAGTGCTGTTATGTCGTTCTCATGCATGGAAGCATCATAAGATTTACGCTGTTCCAAAAGAATGTGCACCATTTTCACCACCACTGTTTTCTTAACTGTGAGCAATTTCATCGAGGTGACCATCACAATGGCGCTTTATCAAGCTTCAAAGGTTATGACGCATAGCAAGTAATTCGCCGCATTGTTAACAAACTTTACATGTGCAATCAGCCATTTTCTCGTTCCATGAGAAGAGGGCTGAGGTGGTTATTTGAATGGTTGGGAGCCTCAGGATCCTTGCCCAGCCAAGGATGGCTACTGAGGTTATCTGACCTTTTTGAAAGCATTTATTTTTAGCCATTTATAAAATTTCTTCTTTCTCTTATTATTACCAGAACGAAATAGCAATTTAAGTCCTCTACACAACCATGTTTCCTCCCACCTACAGAAAAGTGTTCATATACCTTGAGCCTGGCGCATGATAGCCTGAGCTGCTTATGTGCCATTAAACCCAACACAACACAACACAAATTTACATGTGCAACATTCCTGGAAAAAAAATTTGAATATGGTAAAATTGAAGATACTGTTAGGGAAATGGGGAAGTTAAGTCCTTTCCTCCGATGTGTAGCAATGCAGTTTTCCGTCGCTCGCATGCAGCAGTTATGACTGCTTTAGAGAACCAATGCGGAACTTCTTTGACGTTCGCGAAAACGTTATAGCAAAAACATTTAAGCCTATTGACGCAAAGTGTGCAGATATGTTGATTGTTATAGTGAAATCTTACCATGTACGGATAAACTGCGTTCAGAAATTCTTTTGCGTTTAAAAATACTTACACAAAATTTCCTTATTCCACCTCACAGATGATGGAGCAAGTGCACAGCCTGCAGCTGGAGAGCTCCACCGTCCCCTTGGACCTGTCCTTCCTAGGGCGAGGGCTGAGCCGGACATCGCAGCTGCGCCGGTTCTGCGTTAGGTCACCCGGGATAATGTGGAACGAGTATTGGGACCTGATGAAGAGACTGCGCGGTTTCTTTCCGATCGCAGAGTACATTCACGTGCACACATGGCTGCCTGGCTCGGATTCAGCGCGCTTATCATTCATCACGTCCGGCGCCAGGGAGCCAAACAGCGGCAACAGGGTATTGTGTATGGAGCCCCCGCTATCCGCCGACCGAATTGTCCTCTGCGATACATGCAACCTTGTTTCTGCTGAGAGGCCGCGTAACTGCGGACCACGTAGGTTTTAAATCCGAAGCCACTGGCGAAGGGTGTAAAATGTCCCCTTCTGTCCTGTGATCATCTATGCCACAATGAAGTGCGTGCGCCCAATGCCGAACAATGAGAATGCAGCCATGTTGTGCCGTCTTATCCTAACCTGGAAGATACGCTTTTGAGGATGCAATTGGATACTTCCACTCAACTTCCGCGGCGTTCTTGGCTCTTTTCGAGTGGCAAGGCTCTGACCAGGCTTTGCCTGCATCATTTTAAGCTTCACTTCAGTAACGACAATGAACGTTGAAGGCCTCTTCTGCTCCTTCTTTACTGTTCAGTGCTATAGCTCTACACTAAAATGACTTGCATTTTCGTGCTCTGTCACGGTCATCGTTTTATCACCTTTATCTGACGACAATAGACACCGGGTACTAAGGCGTGTAACTTTGTGGTAGGCCTCCAACTGGAATGAAGAGTAGAGGGTTCGGAACTTATGAAATTTAACTTTAGGGCCGATTTTGAAGGTGCCGCTGCACAAAATATCTGCCCCTTGATATTCCAATCCGGCTTCTGCTTACCTTCAGCTGCTTCGCGACAGTGAACATTTCGAAGCCTTCACTTTCGTTAGGCCTTACTGATTACGTCTTTCAAGTGAAACATTCTCCTAGCTAAAGTAGTTTAAGTACACCTGCTCCCTTAGGGTATGCTTCCCTTCGGCTTTGTTCGGGGTCATAGCCCGAACTCATTTTCTGTTTGGCGGAACTGCTCTTGTTGGTCATAGTGGCTTGTGTGTCTGGAAACACCGTCAACCGGAACGGTCGCTAAGAATGCATTTGTGGCTTGTTTTATGAGACGCATTTCTAGCTCATCATCATCATTATGGCACTGTCAAGTGCCTAAATGCTGCACACTTTACGGTCCCTCATGAAAAAATTCCAAAGTTGGGCCAGCTGTGCCCGAGACGAAGATGTTGTCAAACGTCGAGTATGGAAATAAATGCGTGGCTTTTATCGATTGAAAAACTTTTACCATTCTGTAATGCTCTTTCCAATCAAACAGCTGTAGGAGCATTTTTTAGGCTTTAGGTATATTTCTTTCCATGCTCCGTTCAGTTGGCACGAATATTAAGGCTTCGATAACGTAGTATAACGGAGGGTTGGGCTAGTTGCTGCATTTTTTTATTACGAACATGGCTCCTCGACAATGAACAAAAAAGGATGCAGAACTTCAGTTCTATTTAAAAGAGGAACCCACACATTTTTATTCGAGGAACTGCAATTGTTAAGAGAACAATCACTGTAATGAAAAGATAGGTCGGATAAAATAAAGCACGTTTTAAAGTCGCGTTCTGGGGAGTAGTCGCGTGTTTATGTATTTCCCGGATTTTCCTGTATAGTTCTGGCTCAAATAAATAGTGCAACCCAAACCACTCGGTCCGCACACTGTGCAAACTGCAACTCTTGTTTTGCTTGGCACATTTTTACTTTTCATATTTTCTTCGAGTCAGCGATAGCCAGCGATAGTGAAAACGTTTGCCTAGTTCATTAGGAGCCAAAAACAAGAGTTGTACCTCACATCTGGTACCTACTTGCTCTAGCCCGTGGGAAATCTTGTCTTTCGGTGAGTTTAAGCAAACCTGGTCTTCCAACAGAGAGCAAATGAAGTGTGCGGTAATACCGTACATTTATCAATTGTCGAAATGGCCTAAAGCAAGTTGGAACTAGATATGGAGCAGAATTCTTGTTTTCGACTCCTGATAAACTGGGAAAAGTTTGCGCTATCGTTGACAGAAAATGGACAGAAAGAAAAGAGTAAACGAATATACCAAATAAAACATGAGTTGCAGTTTGTTCGATGGGCTGAGGGTGTGGTCTTTGACGCCCCTTTTACTAGTATCAAGATATATACACAG